>NC_045718.1:25986872-26286872 GCF_009834535.1 Camelus ferus
GGAAGGAAGAAAAGCCTTCTCATTGAGAGCAAATGTAAACAGCTACCAGTAAATAGGAAGGCTTCAAGACAGCGGAAGATAAGGACACGGAGCTCACCCTCTCCCACAAATGCATCAGAAAGGCATCTACGCGTGGAACAATTCTCACAGTATAGCTACTGAACCCTAGCAGAAGATCTTGTATAAGTAGAACTATAAAGAAAATCTTCACAAAACCGGGCAGGAGGGGAAAAAAGAAAAAGAAAATTGGAACAGGATGTGCCCCTGGGAAGAAAGTGGCAAAAGAGGAAAGGCACCCTTACCCTGGGAAGACCCCTTTCCAGGAGGAGGTCTGGGATGAAAGGGGAGATTCAGAGGCTTGGAGGAGAGCATAGGAGCTGCTCTGTGGCAGACAGAATGGAGAGAAACCAGGGCGGAGGGTCCGTGTAGTCCTTAGCCTGAGACGCGAGCCTGCGGATGCATGCAGGACTGGGTGCTAGAGCCTGGGCTTTAGTGGACAGACCCAGGAAGAGGACAGATGTTGACTGCACAGAGACATCTTCAGGGGGCTGGAGTGTGGTACGGGCTGAGGGTGAGAGTGCCAGTGAAAGAGCCTGAGTCTGCCAAAGAAAGCTCCACCATTGGCGTGTGTGAATGGAGGGGTGCAGCCTCCTTCTCCACTAGACCACAGTTGTTGCTTGGCATCAAAAACAGTCATAAGAAAGAAGTTCACAGTGATACAGGCCTTCCTCAGAAAACAAGAAGAATCTGAAATAAACAACCTAACCTACCATCTAAAAGAATTAGAAACAGAAGAGCAAACAAAACCTAAAGATGGCAGAAGGAGAGAAATAATAAAGATCAGAGAGGAAATAAATAAAATAGAAATTAAAAAACAATAGAAAAAAATCAATCAAACCAAGAGCTGGTTTTTTGAAAGAGTAAACAAAATTGACAAACTACTGGCCAGGCTCACAAAGAAGAAAAGAGAGAGGACTCAAATAAACAAACAAACAAACAAGAAATGAAAGAGGAGAAATTGCAACCAATATCACAGAAGCACAAAATACAGTAAGAGAATACTATGATTAATTATATGCCAGCAAATTAGACAACCTAGAAAAAATGGACAAGTTTATAGAAACATACAGTCCATCAAAACTGAATCAAGAAAAAAACAGATAATTTGAACAGACTGATCAGTAGAAGTGAAATAGGATTAGTAATAATAATAAAAAAAAAACCTCCCTGCAAACAAAATTACAGGACCAGATGGCTTCACTGGGAAATTCTACCAAACATACAAAGAATTTATACTGATCCTTCTCAAACTCTTCCAAAAGATTGAACAGGAGGGAACACTCCCAAGCTCATTCTATGAAGCCACCATCCTCTTGATACCAAAACCAAAGACACTACCAAAAACAAAAAATTACAGACCAATATCTTCAACAAATATATATGCAAAAATTCTCAACAAAATATTAGCAAACCAAATCCAACAACACATAAAAAAGATAATACACTATGATCAAGTTGGATGAATCCATCCCAGGGACACAGGATGGTTCAACATATGCAAATCAATCAATACGATAACCACATCAACAAAAGAAAGGACAAAAACCACATGTTCATATGAATAGATGCAGAAAAAGCATTTGATAAAATTCAACATCCATTCAGGATAAAAACTCATACCAAAGTGGCTGTAGAGGGAACATATCTCAACATAATAAAAGCTATTCATGACAAACCCACAGCCAACATAATATTCAATGGTGAAAATTTGAAAGCTTTTTAATCTGGAACAAGACAAGGATGCCCACTCTCACCACATCTATTCGACACAGTACTTGAAGTTCTAGCAATAGGAATCAGACAAGTAAAAGAAATGAAAGGACACCAAATTGGAAGAGAAGAGGTAAAATTTTTACTATATGCAGATGACATGATGCTAAATATAGAAAACCCTAAACATTCCACAAACTACTAGAGCTGATAAATGAATTCATCAAGATAGCAAGATACAAGATTAACATACAGAAATCTGTTGCATTTCTTTACACAAATAATGAAATATCAGAAAAGGAAGTACTTAGGAATCAACCTGACCAAGGAAGTGAAATACTTATATGCAGAGAACTATAAAACACTGATAAAACAAATTAAAGATGATTTAAAGAAGTGGAAAGCTATCCTATGCTCTAGGATTGGAAGAATTAAAATTGCTAAAATGGCCATACTACCCAAAGCAACCTGCAGATTTAATCTGATTCCTATTAAATTACTCAGGACATTTTTAGTAGAACTAGAACATATAATACTAAAATTTATGTGGGAACATAAAAGACCCAGAATTGCCAAAGCAAAATTGAGGAACAAGAATGAAGCTCCCAGACTTCAGATAATACTACAAAGCTACAGTAATCAAAACAGCATGGTACTGGCAATAAAAAAAGACATGTGGATCAATGGAACACAATAGAGAGCCCAGAAGTAAATCTATGCACCTACGGTCAACTAATCTTTGACTAAAGAGGCAAGAATATACAATGGAGAAAAGACAGTCTCTTGAACAAGTGGTGCTGGGAAAGCTGGACAGGACATGTAAAGCAGTGAAATTAGAACACTCCCTTATACCGTACACAAAAATAAATTCAAAATGGCTTAAAGACTTCAACATAAGATAAGACACTATAAACCTCCTAGAAGAGTACATAGGCAAAACATTCTCTGATATAAATCGTAGCAATGTCCTCCTAGGGCAGTTAATCCAGGCAATAGAAATAAAAGCAAAAATAAACAAATGGGACCTAATTAAAACTTACATGTTTTTGCACAACAAAGGAAACCAGAAACAAAACAAAAAGACAATCTACAGACTGGGAGCAAATATTTGTAAATGATGTTCCTAACAAGGGCTTAATTTCCAGAATATACAAACAGCTCATACAACTCAATAACAAAAAAACAAAACAACCCAATCCAAAATGGGCAGAAGACCTAAACAGACATTTCTCCAATGAAGACATACAGGTTGTCAATAGGCACATGAAACAATGCTTAATGTTACTAATTATTGGAGAATGCAAACCAAAACCACAATGAGATATCACCTCACTACTGGTCAGAAAAGCCATCATTAAAAAGCCCACAAATAACAAATGCTGGGGAGGGTGTGAAGAAAGGGGAACCCTCCTACACTGCTGGTGAGAATGTAGTTTGGTGTAGCCACTATGGAATACAGTATGTAGATTCCTTAAAAAACTAAAAATGGACTTACCATATGATCCAACAATCCCACTCCTGGGCATATATATCTAAAGGGAACTCTAATTCAAAAAGATACATGCATCCCAATGTTCATAGCAGCTCTATTTACAACAGCTAAGACATGGAACTTAAATGTCCATCAACAGATGACTGGATAAAGAAGTTGTAGTATATATGTACAATGGAATACTACTCAGCCATGAAAAGGAAAAATAATGTCACTTGCAGCAACATGGATGGACATGGAGATTGTTATACAAAGTGAAGTAAGCCAGAAAGAGAAAGAAAAATACCATATGATATCACTTACATGTGTAATCTAAAAATTAATACAGATGAACTTACTCACAAAACAGAAACTGACTCACAAACATAGAAAACAAACTTATGGTTACCAGGTTGGAAAGGAGATGGAGAGAGAGAAATTGGGAGTTTGGGATTTGCAAATACTACTCTATATGTAATAGAAAAAAAAATTCGGTCCTACTATACAGCACAGAGGACTATATTCAATACCTTGTAATGAAAAAGGATATGACAAGGAATACACACACACACACACACACACACACACACACACACACACACGTACGTATAACTGAATCACTATGCTGTACACCAGAAATTAGTACAACATTATAAATCTATTTCACTTCAATTTTAAAGAATAGCCACTAATAATTTTTCAAATAAAACCTATAACCACATTATCTATCCTTGCTCACCAAGGTATCCTGCTCAGGAAAGTTCACTGGAGAACCTTCAGCAGAGTAAACAAAGAACACCAAGTCTTCTGCCTAGTACCTCAGAATGTAACTCTACTCGGAGATAAAGTCTTTAAAGAGGTGATTAAGTTAAAATGAGGCCATTAGGGTGGGGCCCTAATGAATAAGACTGGAGTCCTTACAAGAGGAGAGACAGTAGGGGTCAAGGGCATGCAAGCAGGCACAGAGACCACCATGTGGAGAAGTACTGAGAGGGGGCTGGCTATAAGGCAATGAGAGAGGCCTTTCCCTTACAGACCTCAGAGAAAGCCAGCCGCGCAAGCACCTTGATCCTGAGCTTCCGGGTTCCAGAACTGTGAGAAAATAAATTTCTTTGTGTGACTCAGCCTGCGGTAACTTGTCATGGCAGCCCTAGGAAACGAATTACCCATACCCCACACGGGGGATTTGGTAAGGAAAAGAGAAAACCTGTGGGGCATGAGGATGCCTTCAAGTATTTGAAAGGCTGCAGGTGAAAAAGAAGTGCCAATCATTCTTTCTAGGATTACTGCATTCCAGCTCAGAGGAAGGAAGGACTAATACCAGGATCCATTAGCTTTAAGGACGCCTTCTAGTCCTGATATTCTCTGATCGCCAGAAAAAGATGGTTCTCTTAGAAGGACACTTAATCAGTCAGGAGTATGATCTGCCTTTTAAGAGCTGAAAAAAACTTCCATAAATGGCTAATATTTTGCATGATATTTCATCTAAAATATCATAGTATGGTAGACGTCAAGGCCAGACCGAACTAGAATAAAGACACTTGTGTTACACCTCCTGGTCCCCCCCGTGTAGATTTCTTTTCCTCCTGTTGATTTGACATGGAGGTTGAAGGTCTTCCTTGGAAAAGAATTCAAATACAACCACTCCTGGTGTTCACACATCTATAGGCATGTATGAAAACTTGGTGAGGTATACTGGGAGGAGCAAGAGAAGAAATACTCTAAGAGTGAGTCTCTGAGAAAGACATTCTAGTCAGGGCCACAGAGAGAAGTGCAGGACTGATCCAGGAACTGCATGGGGGTTGCTGGTGGAACGGTATGAACACGGTGCCCCTAACTGATCACATGTATGTCATGGGAGGGCAGGGGAAGTGCCAAATCAGTAAAGCTGCCTCCTATATTCTGCACAACTTTTGTACATAACAACTGGGTATAGGACTATTCGAAATCAAGAAGGAATACAGCAGAGGAAAAATTTCCCAGTAACTCTGAGGAAGTTTATATTATACAAGATCTTCCTGGAGGGCTGAGCTCTACCCACAGTTGAGCAAAAAAGCAGAACGGCATCCTGCAGTGGGAAATAATAGCAGCTCAGAGGTGAGAGGCTTGGCAGTGGGTGCAGATGTCAAGCGGCAGAGCGTCACAGACAGTCCAGGCTGGGCGAGAGCGCAGGCACGGCATTAACTGGTGGCCAGGAGTGGGAAGTGGCAGCGTTAGCCAATACTCAGGGTTACCAGGGTTAGGACAAGCAAAGAACAGTGCTGGTGCACACGGTAGCCCTGGTGGAACATTAAGAATAGCTTGGAGCAAGGGGACAGCAGTATGAACTCAACCTTGGAAGGATCTGTAAGAGCATATGAGCTGTACCCCAAATGTTTAGTTCTACTAAAAGATATGAGCAAGCTCTATACTAAGATTATGTTCTTTAAAGCACATTTCATAGCATATAGTTATAAAGCAACCTTGTAGAATGCCATTAAATCTAGGCACACTGCCAAATGGAACAAGACAGAGAAGAGTGGGTCTGGGAATATTCAAGGGCAGCCAGTTTCCGCTAATCACCATGGATAGGCTCTCAAGAAGACTGTGACCCCTACACCCAGATTCTCAAAGGGAAGTTCTGTATTAGGAAGGCCTTCAGAAGCTCACTGTGTTCTGCTGTTATTTGGAGGAGCATGCAGTACAAGGGCCCAGCAATTCAGAAGACCTCCAGAAGGCTGGCTTGGTTCAGAGAACACAGGGTAGGCTAGCAGACAAGGCACAGGAATAGGAGACAGACGACTGAGACCCTGGTCCTATTTCTATCAGCAGCCAGCTGTTTGGCCTTACTCTCTGATCAGGTCTCAACTGCTTCTATCACACGGTAGAATGCATATCTAACTTACTGACCGACCACGTGAGGACTGAATGAGAAAGCAGATGTTTCCTGAAAAGGTTCAAGTTTACAGAAACAAAAGGCATTATTTATCAAGTTCGATCACCTCTCAAAGACTGCAAAGTCCCACTTATCCATGGGAAATTTACTGTTTATTATGTTCTACAGGAGGCCAGGCACTGGGGAACTGGGGCAGACATTAAAAAACGGTACTCCACTGTTTATCTCACAGAGGTGCTCATGGAAAAAGAGAAGAGGGAGGAGGTCAACTCACGCAGAAGGAACAACTTCTACAGAGGTGCATCTGGAGAATGCACTGGTAACATGCAGACAGGAGCTTTCTCAAGACAGAATACTGAAGCTGTAATTTAGAGGATGAAGTGTTTTTTTTTACTGAAACAGAGAGAAAGGTTCCACTCAGGTCTGGTATTTCAGTGCATCAGTAATTGAGGGACTTCTGATTCAGAATGTTTCGAGGGATTCACTAGAATGGCTGGGCTCTACCTCTGCCAGGAGAACCATCTGTAGCCCTTCCTCCAACAGGGGAGATGCGACATCACCGAGTTCTGAAGCCCACCACTGACAAATGAGAAGCATGGCCCCAGAAACAGTTTCTGGTTAAGCCTGGGTGTTACTGGTGATTCTGTGCCATCTCTTCCCAAAATTTCACTTCTTACCTCAAAGCTTTTATGTATCCATTTGTAATAAACTCAGAAAGTCAAAATCGGCAAGCTTTTTCACAGCTGTTTAGAGACCACTGTTTTGTTAATATAAACCAAATACCATTTTTTTCTTGAATTGCAATTATGTATATATATATAAATTTTCTTTCAATCTTTCTTTTAAATAAACGTTCAAAACTATAACCTGAATATAGGATTACTAATCTATAACCGTCTTCAATTTTATACAGTTACATTTTTTCTAAATAATATGTTTTTTTTCTCTTTAATAGCCTAAGTTCCTCATTGGTTGGATCAAATAGCTCATTTATTGTTTTAACTTTGTTCCTAAAACATCCTATACTGGGGCTATGTGGCAATGCCTCAATTGCAGTAACTCTTTGCCTAGAACCCACATCTGCTTCATAGAATTTTTTTCACTGCTCATTAATCTTGAGGATATCAGTATCCTCCAAAAGCTGTACACCAAACCTGCTGCTATTCAGTGCCCTTAGGAACAGTGCTTCTCAAACTCAATGTGCTCCCAAAGCAATCATGGTGGCTGCACATCCTGATTCGGAATGCTGGAAGGAGGCTCCATAGGTCCAAGAGCCCAGGTTTTGCTTACACCGCTAAACTTTGCATAACAGGGCTTAACAAGAGCTTCCTGCCCACCAAGCTTTAGTCTTTCCACACATATATACCCTTGGGACATGGCAGTCTCTTACCTTCAGAAACATTTTATTCTTTTGACCGTGGCTAAGTGATTCTTCTGGCTAAACGACTCTCAATTATATTCCTAATTCTCACTGATAATCCTGCATGTTTAAAACTTCTTAGTATCTTCCTTCTTCTTCATAGTCTTTCATTTTTGTACTCTTGGTTCAGTAGGCATAGTTCAGGTGCTTGCATATAAGCACCTTCCTTTTCTCTATTAGACCTTCCAAATTAACGCTCATTAATCTTTTCATGTCTTTTAAAAATTTAAATTTTTCCTCTCTGAGTTGTTAATCATGATTCTAGATGAGAAAATTCAAAATATCCTGCCTCCTCTTTTCCATACTATTTATAGATAGACAGACAGACAGACAGACAAATAGATACCTATAGCTATAGCTAGATAGAGATATGGAGATATATCTGTACATGCTGGCCTGCTAAGAAAATAGATAAACCCCCAAAGACTGTCAAACCTTGAAAAGGCAAACACTGGATACGGTCTTGCCCCACTGGGCTCAAAAACCAACTCCATAAAATAGTAGAAAAGTTAAAAAGTAGTAATCGTGTATTATATCTAAACACTTCAAATATTTAAATCATTCCATGAATTGGGCTCTATTCTACAAAAAAATTTTCCAGATAGCCCACTGTTTCATTTTGCTCTCAACCTCCTCCAGTCTCATTTGCTAGTTTTATGCAGGCTCATTCCTTCTCCTGAAGCTCTGCCTTCAGGGTTTTACAGGCCTCGTTCTGTGGTTCCCACCTTGACGATGTACTTCAGGCCACCCCGTGGTGACCCAGGGCTCCTCTTGATGTTAACTAGACTGCGTCTCCATGAAACTGTTGGGAGTAAATTTCCACACACACCCTTAAAATCTGGCTAAATTATACCTTCCCTTTCCACTCCATTCATACAGATCTGCAATTACCAAATTTTTATGGACTTTGGAGCACAAGCACTTCAGATATTTAGTATAGGCTTGAAATTCCCAATCCAGCTCTTTGCTAGTCACTGTCATTTTATCTGTGTAAGAAACCTATCAAGGTCGACATGTCTTTTAGCCGTGAGCCTCTTGTGATTTTTAGTTGCAAATGTAGCCACTTTAAACCTGTTCTGTGTTTTCAGGTGTGATTACAATAAAGTTTTTGCCTGTGCCCACTAGAAGGAAAAAAAAAAGAAAGATCAACACGTCCACTTCTTATCATCTCAGTTTGCTGATTTTCAGCACGCCAGACAGCTTCTTATGAGGATATCTGCTGTCGAGGCGTAGAGCTGAGAAGTCTGCAAAGACCCTTGCTCTCCGTTGCTTGGTCTCTCCAACCCAGTCACCAACGTGAACTCGTAGTGCAATGGTCCCATCTACCCGGGGAACCTGTGGAACAACCGTCATGTTTACTACGTGCCTTAGTCAGTTTGGGCTGCTTTCCCAGAATACCCTAGACTGGGTCGTCTCTCATGCTTCTTCTATATGGGCAGTGAACCCATTCATGCGGGCTCCACCCTCATGACCTAATCACCCCAAAGCTCTACTTCCTGATACGGGGTGGGGGGGGGGCAGTGTCAGGATTTCAACATGTGAATTTTGGAAGGGAAACAAATAACCAGTCAATAACGCTGTTTTAAATATATGACAAAAGAAAAAAAAATAAGAAACAAACCTGATCCATATAGATTTCTAGCTCAAGCTCACTAGAAAAACAAGTTACGAACACTTCTTTAATTCTTGCTAACTGAGAATACGTCACAATTATCTTTAGGATTCAGAAAAGTTAGCAATGTTAGTAAATTTGATTCAGAGCATCTCACTTGGCCGGCTACCATTACTGTCATACACGTCTTGACCTCGGTCACACCCTTATACTCTTCTTGAAATGAGAGAGAAAAGCAACCCGTGGACTTGACTAGGGAAAAATAGGGGAACCCCACAGGGATAACAAGGCTGGCCCCACTCTTTTCCTGAAGTTCAAATACAAAGTTACAAGTGCAGAGGACATACAGCAAACCCTAATTTGGTTTAAGTATCAGCATGCAAAGGTCAGAACAGAAGGAGAGAAGTGAGCACAGGGTCACACTTCTGGGCAGGGTCAGTTTCAAGGATCAGAGGGAAATTTTCAGATAGTGGGATGGGCAGATCCAGAACAAAGGAGAAACCTTTAGGCAAGGAGGACTGACAGAAGCCAGGTAAGAGAAATCAGACGCCCCTCCCCACTTCCAAAGCCTGAGGTTGCCACATGGCCACCTGGGGTAGTTGAAAAGAGGATGGGCTTGAGAAAGCTGGCCCAGGGAGCTGCCAAGACGGGCCATAGGGGAGCCCCAAGATTAATGCTCTCAACCCCTCTGGGGCCTCCAGCAGAAGACAGGTGCAGACTATTCATTCTCAGCCTCCCCTGAGGGCAGGGAGGAGCTGGCTACAGTGCTAAGAGGGCATCACCTCCTTGAGGCCAGTCCCTGGAGCAGCAATTCAGCAGGAAGGGACCCACAGTGCCGAGTATTTTAAATAACATCCCTTCCGTCTTCTTTCTTAGCATTCCTGACTGCAAAAGTCTTTTCCCACAGTTAAGCTCTGCCCAAAGGGACTTAAGCAATGAGTTGTTCTAATTTAAAAGGTGGTCCTTAAGAATAAGCTCGGGCATCTCAGAAAACCCCTTTTATCTTTCATCATATCCAACAATTACATGTGCCCTTGCCTGGGCCCCCCGCCTGCTCCTCTCCCCGGATTCTAAGGTTAGGAGTCCTTCCCGACTTTTCTTCCTTCCCATTTTTGCTCTGGCCCAACGGCACTCCCACGTACCGTCTCGTCAGGTTAGGCAGGGTGCTGTTTCTGTCCTGTGCCCGGGAGAGCCCCTGTTCTGTACCCCAGGCACACTGAGGCGTGTGACAGTCCTGTTCAAATGCTCTACAGATCTGCCTGAGCTGCCTGCCACGTGCAGATCTGCAGCTTTCAGGTCACAGGCTTTAAGCAGATGGTTCACCCCCATCTCCATGGACGCGGTTTCCCCAACACTTTTGCTGTCCCCCCTCTCCATGCCCCAAGTCCGTCCCAATCACCAGAATCACCTCATCACGGAGTGAATGCTGGACCACACACCTCCACAGCTTCAGCCAGCAGGTCGTCTCTGCACCAGGCTTTTATGTAACAGAAATGGCTGGTCTGGAGCTGCTTGGTGCATGCTACCTCACCCCCCAGCCAAGGTTTACTTTATGTTCCAAAATGACCACAAACGGTCCCAAACTCACTTCTGGCTCTCTCATCCATGGAATCATAATAACTGAAAAAGAACATCACCCCATCACCACCAATTCCATCTTTACAGGGGTTCTTATGTAATCATCTCAATATATCTCATAGTCTCTATTTCTCTTTCTGCAAACCTTCCTTTCATCGGGCTATTTGAAAATCAGTAACATAACTATAAAGTTCCTTAAAATTGTTTGCCTTTATGGGTCAATAAATACAAGATGCCCTTCCTCGCCTTCCTTATTTTCATTCCTCCAGTGTTTTATCTTTCCTCCGGTAACTCCTTCCGAGCTGTGTTCTGCTTCACATCTCTGCTTCACTAAGCTGGAAGTGAGAAGGACAGCCCGGCGTGACATGCCTCCTCGTGTTGTCCCTCTCTCGTCAGTCCCTTGCCACACTCCTGCATTCCTGGGCTGCGCAGGAACACTCCTGTTTTGTCCCATGTGGTTTTCTCCCCATTAGTCACATCCTGCAGTGGGTCCCCTAGGGCCCCTCTGAGACTGGGAGCCCGTGTTGTGACCACGTTCCTAAGAGACAGCAGGAAATAGTGCCAGGATTCCACCTTACTTATGAAATGCTAATGCTCACAAACCAAGTCACGCAAGCAGTTCTGCCTCGACTGAAACCTAGACAGAGCCCACAATTCTACACACTGGACTTTGTCTCTGACTCTAGAAGCAGGCACCCGTCTCTTCATTATCAAATTTCCCAGTCGTGCTCCAGTCCCTGACTGTGACCTCAGCGGGTGCTCAATAAATGCTTGTTCACCAGCATCCAGCACCCACAGGCCTGGTGGGGAGGACTTGGCTACCAACATCACTCCCTCTAGCAGGAGGCCCATTGATTTTTCTTTTCCTGGGCACAGAAAAAGAAAAGTTTTACAAGAACTGGATTTCAAGAAATTTCATGAATGAAACAAAACAGTGAAGATATAAATCATAAGCAATACACCAAGGAGAAACACAAGCAGTCACGGCAAACCTTCTGAAATTAGAAGGGAAATAATATTTCCAACATTAATGAGATGTTATTTCTATTTCACCATGTCTGTAACATATTAGTGTTCAAGGAAAACCACTGAACGAGTAAGTGAGGGAGGCCAAAACATGAGATGTTAACCAGAAGAGAAGCCTAGAAGACAGAATGGGATTGATTTCCCCATCTCTGACAATCACTGGTTCAAAATCAAATACGTCTGGGGCTTTAGTCGCTTCTGAGCTTCAGACCTGTGACATGAAGAACACTATTTTTTTCGAAGAACCCTGATTTAAATCAACAATGTTTTGATTATTTATTCAATTAGAAACTACAAAGTACCACGGACGTCACTTGTAATCAGGCCCCTATGGTGACTTAATGTGTTATCACAGACTGTAGATGAAATGTTAGCAGGAAGTCCTAATCTTCCACATTTTGTCATGTTTTATGTTTAATTATATAATCTTAAAACACCCATTAATTTTTGACACCATACTGGTATAATGTAAGCTAAAGAAGAAACTATTACTGGTACTTAAATTCAAATATTACAATTTTGTTTTCGCAATTATCATCGAAGGAAAAGCAGTTCTTTCTTTAATGTCTCTGCTCTACAGCCAGAGACACTTCTCAAACCATAATAATATCCCAAAACACTAGATTACATTCCAACTAGAAAAGTTTTACAATGGGCAAAAACATCAGAGAACTAAAATAAGCTTAATTCTCCTTTAAATTGCAAAAGGGAGATAAAGGAGAAAAAAAAAAAAAACCTGTCTTGCTTGAAGTTTTGCTCTCCTAAGATGGAAGGCAGCTTTGAGAAAATAATACTCCACACAGTTACTCCTGAAAAAGGCAGTTCAACTTGAGGAGGCACAGACTGACACTCTTCTCAATAATTTTTAATGGAGTTTTTTGCTATTTAATGTCATATAAGGTAAGGATTTAACAGCTTCTCCTGCAGCCTTATCAAACATCACGTGAGTATGTTCCTATTGGCAGTTTTTTAAGAAGAATTTCTGGATATATTCACTTTCTTTCACTCCATCAGAAGTTAAGAGATTGTTCCTATCCGAGGACTAAGTGAAAACAGCAGCTTAAAAATTACCAATGTCACTCCTCCATTTACAATTCTTTTTCATTTTCCCCATATATGCGACAACACACATATGAAGATAATTTATAAAAGTGGTGTGTTTAGGGATGCCTAAAGAATCACAGAATGACAGAATAGCCCTTAGAAGATTGTGGCATAAATTTTTAAGTATACTCCAATAGCTGCTCTCTTGGAGAACCCCTAAGGGTTAGCTGGTCCCAGGGCTGCCCAGAATAAGGGTTATACATGTGGGCTCCCCTTGCAGTTAGATGTGGCATGTGACTGAGTCTCAGACAGGAGATGGGTGGGAAGGTGACAGTGCAACTTCTAGGCTATGTTCTTAAAGGCAAGGAGGTGGGGTACCCCTTCTTCCTTCTCCTCCATCCCAAGGCTGGGAAAGTGGATGGAAAGATAGGTGCTACCCCTTGGATTCTGAGAAGGAAGGCAATCAGGGCAAAAACTGGGAGGGGACCAAGTCCCGGGGGGCCAGAGAGCCTTCATACAAACCCATGAGGTGCCTACAACTGAAATTTCATGTAAGAGAAAAATGAGGCTCTATCTTTTTGCTGACAGGTTTGGGAACGCTGTCACATGCAGCCAAAACTGCATCTAATGCACAAAGGTACCACAGATGAGGAACCTGAGCCGGGACTAACTCAGACCCACCAATTCCACAAAACCCAGGGCTCTTCATTTCCGCCAGACAATCCTACCAAATGTTGTCTCCACATTAAAAAAAAAAAAAAAAAAAACTGTTAATAATATCTTATTATTTGATTAAAGTCCAGTTGGACCACATTCTTTCTAGCTTATGCTATTGCTAATAAAGGAGAAACTGACCTTTCAGATGCAAAGCACCTCCCTAAAAAGACCCTTCTCTTCTAAGTTTTCTTTGTTTATAGGCCACATCCTCTATGTGGGGAGAGGAGGGCAAGGGGTTGGAAGGCGGGGGGCAACAACATGGAGACTCACATGGGTCTGAATACCAGTTCTCCACAATCTAGCTGTTTACCTTCTCTGTCATGAAAAACCAACAGCTCCATTCTCGCCTTACACTGTTGCTATAGAAATGAATTAAAATAGCATATTTAAGGTACCTTGCATTGTACCTCTCACATAGGAAGTGCTCAACAAATGTAACTCTTTGCTTTCTTTCATGTCTTTAAGTATTTATTATTCAATCAAAAATTATTTATAAAGTAACCATTTATCTTCTTTAGCTTACATTATATGTCAGGTTCCGGAACAAGAAGGAAATCATTCAAAGAGAATTTCTGCCCTCATGGGGCTTACCTGGTAAACAGCAAAAGAAAATAAAAGGGGCACAGGGAAGGCAGTTTGAAGATACAGGTTTCTTAACTTTCCTTAGTTCCTTTTTTTATGAGGCAATGCATGTTGCCTACCGAGCTTTTAGGAAAATCAGATAAGCAAAAGAAAGAATGAAAATTATTCACAATCCCACTACTCAGAAATAACCACTGCTAATATCTTAGACTATACCCTCCTCATCTTCTTTCATTCTATCTATGTGGTATATAGTGTTCTTTTATAAACAAATACACAAAATGTATTTATATTTATACAAAATATTTTTCAAATAGTTTTCTAAGCTTCTTTTCTCACTTGAAATTCATGAAAAATTTGAATATGTCATTACCATTTCAATTGCTGTATGGAATTCCCTCTCCTGGATGTACCAGAATTCATTCAACAGCCTCTATTTTGGGATAGTAAAGAGGTTTTTTTTAAACAGATTTATTGAGGTATTACTGATACGCAAAGAACTGCCCATATTTCATGCGTGCAATTTGATGAGTTTAAACTCTTGTGACGCCATCATCACAATCCAGGTGACAGACATATCCAACACCTCCCACAAAGTCTCCCTGGACCCCTTTGTTGTTGTTTTCCTTTTTTTCTATTAAAATTAACCCTGCTAAAAATGGCACCTTCTTAAAGAGGCTTTCCCTGATCCCCCTAATTAAAATAGCTCCCACCCTCCACAACTGCTCCCTGATAACTTTTCTTCATAACACTTAACAACTGTTAAAGTATCATAAATGTGGACGGGTTTGTCACCTGTTCCCCGGAGAGAGGTGGTTAGGCAGCCTACTGACCCTCGCTAATTACCAAGGGAAAGGAAGTGCCCAGCTGATGAAAAGGCAGGACACTTCTCTTATCCCACAGCCGGATCCTTAAAATCCAGGGACATACCCTGTATCCATTCCTTTGTTCCCGCCGAAGTTTCTGCTAATTGCTTTTTGTTTCAGGGCTGAGCTCTGAGGGAGGAAGAAGCCTGTAGCAGAAAATAGTTACCATCACCACCACCGGCATGAAGAGCACATGGCAGCCCCTTCTAACAAGACCACCTGGCCCGTCCCTGGCCGACGGCCGGAGCTGCCCCAACTGGCCATCCTGGCCGAAGGCTCCCAGCACCTCCCTCCCTTCTCTGCGAGAGCACTTTCCTTCCAGTTCCCCTTCTCGGTAACACAGTGGCTGTTCACTTCACCCTTCTGCCTCTGCTGCATGAATTCTTTAACGGACAGTGGCAAGGACCGACGCTTTGGTGGGCTTCTTAATTTAGGGGGTCCGTCCATCTGCTGACACCCTCACCAGCATCTAAGCCCAGTACAACCACTGACTGTGTCCTCTTCACTGGAGGACTTCCAAGGCCAAGAACTCTGCCTGGCATAGAATAGATGCCTGTGATACTGTGTTTTTCTTTAAATCAACTCACTTTTTTAACCTAAATATATTTGTATAAAAAGGAAAAAAAAGTTTGTATCAGTGCTGTAAATGGAAGAGGAGGATGGCTAGGGATGTGTCTGTGTCCATCTGTCTGCCTCACTTTCTCTCTGTCTTACTGTAAAAAAAAGGTTCAGTGCTAGACAATTGTTTAAGACTCATTAGCCATGAACTGAGATTTTCCTTCACTAAATCAGCTGAATTATAAGAGAATTTAAAAAAGAATCACTTATTCACTAAATCCAAAATTACACCATACCTTGTCTGAACCTCCTAAATTCCCTCACTAGCTCCCTCAGAAATCTCAATCCAACAAATGATCAGAGGGCAACGCAGTTGTACTGGAGTGTGTCTGAGTACACTGCACACTTCTCCTCTGTACCATATCAAACATAATAATAATAATAATAAATATTATTTAATGTATTATCATTATTATAAACTCCACTGGATTTCATAAGAACTTCATCTTCCTCCCTCCTTAGCTTGACATATTTGTAGTTCTGTCTAGTTTAAGGGAGACATCTATCTGTTTCATTGACACATATACTGTGAATGTTTAGTTATTAATGTTAATAAAGAAAGAGAATTAAAACCAAACCCATTTGCATATGCCATGGGACCAAGTACTTCTTGTTGCAATTCAAAGATACAAAAGGCTAAAGGAACAAAACAAATAAAAATCCGACTAGAACTTCTTTTGAGCTTTGGACTGTATGATATGGCTAGAGGGAAAGAAAGAAAAAATATTTACTGTCCTAACTCTTATTTGTCCAGGTTAAAATTAAGATATATTAATTTTGAAGAGATAAAATAAAAGAGGGGCAGGATAGAAACCTGGAAGTAGTCTAGGATGCTAAGGCACAGGTAACTTGTCAATCTCATTCACTCTCATGATTTTAGCTGCCATCAATATACTAATGACTCCTATGTCTGCCACCCAGATGTCTCCCTGAGTTTCAGGCAAACCTCTAACTCTCCATTAGACATTGCCATCTTCACAAGAACCTCAAATTTAACATATTCAAAACATAACATTCTCTTTCCCCTCAAACTCTGTGCTTGTTGCTGGGTTATAAAGTTGGTAGCCACCATCTAGGAAATTACTTAAGAGTGGAAACTGAATGGTCCAGGACTAGTCCTTTTGACTACTCTCTGTATCTAATCAATAACTAAGCACACATATTGTCCCTTTCAAGGAATTCACATACCATGTTTTTAATAGAGCCCTGTTTATGCAGAAGAGGAACAGAAAAGAATTATATAACCAAATATCGATTACAGTCAAAAAGACTGCTGATTTTCAACTGATTAGAATGTAACAAAACAACACTGCTAAATGTAAGGTAATCCTTCTTGTACTTTTTAACTATTTAAGTCAAGTCTCAGGAACATTTAAAATGACTGGTTAAATCATATGAAACTGTATGTGGGTGCATGCATGTGTGGGTGCATTTGTTATCTCCTGACTTCTGCAAATTTAAGATGGAGAAGTAGGTACAGAAGATGTAGGTTAAAGGGCTGCGTGGCACATCTGACTCTCTGCCCAGTAACCACTCCCCACCCCTCCTCCATCTCACCCAGTTTTGATCAGGTGCAGAGCGTGTGCATGCTTCAGGGAACTCCAGATTGCCCAGCCTCAGGACGGGAAGCTTTCCATTTTCCCTGTCAGTGACTGGTTTAGGAGAAGCCTCGTGGAACTCTCAGGCTAATGATACACAACGGTAAGTTCAGTGGGAAAAGAACTTTCGAGAAAAATTTTGTTGCTCCTAAAAAGGGACATACACACAAGTGCTCTCTTCTCTCTTCTGGCCTTTGACTATTTTTTAATGAGGTTATGATGCCTGGAACTGTTGATGGCTTTTTATAACCTGAGACAGAAGTCAGGCGTTGGGGATACAAAGCAGAAAAGAGCCAGGGACCTTGACCACGTTGTTGAGCTGCTGAATTATTCAACCCTTCAAGTTGTCCATGTGAAACAAAATTTCCCTACTATTTAAGACATTCTGACTTGGGTATTCTCTTACTTGAGGCTGAACTCATCATAAGTGATACAGACTAAATAAATAGCATGTACTTTCTAGTTCTGTGTTTTATTCTTAAACATCACATGCTTGGCACTTCTCTCATAAAAGAAAACTGCAGGAAGTAATTCTACGTAGTCCTTTCAAATGTAGAAGAGACAGAAGTTAAACACAGTGTGGGGAGGGGAAGAAGGTCTAGCTGACTTGAAGAAGTTCAAAGGAACTGCATGTGTAGGGTGCCTCTCAAAATGTATTATAATCACTCCAGTCTTTAAAGTTCTGCCAAAAGCTGCTAGCTGATTTGCATTCAGTTTAATAATTTTGAGGGTTTTCTTAGTAAAAAATGGACAAATATGGGGGTGTCTAGTAGTATCATTCTGGAGCCGATTAAACTGCAACAAGCATAAGACACCAACATCTAGTTCCCTGCAACCCACCAGGTCCACTTCAGACTCATTCATCATTCTAGAAGAGGGCAAGGAAGTTCTTCCGTTCACTTTCAGACTAGACAAGCGGAATCCTTAACTGCAGGGCAATTATCAGCATGGTGTTCTTTTGCTGTGCCTGCTTCCATCCATGAAAGCACCTCTTACACTATAATATCTAAAAATACACTCTGAAACTCTCACCCAAACCTTTTACCTTTTAGCACGCACAGTTATTGGTCTCCACTTTAGAAAGTTATATCTCTAAGAAATCCATTCAGATACTGGGGTAAACATCTTTTGCCCCGGGTGAAACATGATTCACCTTGAATCATGATTTTCCTTATGTTTTCACTTTTCCTATACATTTTTTTAAAAACTCATTTTTCTAATCATTCTGAATTTAAATTTTTTTTTTTTGCAAATGATAATTCTGCTGAAATGCAGAGTAATATATATGATATGAACTTTGGAGAATTTAATACGGAATTAAACTGATGCTTAAAAGCTCTTGCCCCTCAAGAAAAACTATTGAATGAGTTAATACTTTTCATTCTGCTCTAAGGAGGGCAGAACAATTGAGAAATGGGCTTATTTGAAACAAGATGATTTAATTAGTCATCAGGAGGAGCTTTCTGAATAGAGATGCATTCCTAAGGGGGGCTGTGAGGGGCACATTTTCTTCATGCAGTTATGACGCTATTGTGTTCCACAGACATCACGGAAAGGTTCTGGGGCACATCTCTTTGCATCTTATGGTTCCATATAACGGACAAGAGAAAGGATGACTGACCTACCACCTGAGCTGTGAATTTAAAATGGCATTGTCAGACCTCCAGACGAGAGACAAGGAAATGGGTTTGGGTGTTATGGTTACACACCTCCACACCCACACACAACCAGTCTGCTGAGAAATCATTACCTTTCTAAGCCTTCTGCTACCAGCACATCTGAACAGAATGATGGCATAATAAAAGCAGTGCAAACACAAGTGTAGGAGTTAAAAATGAAAAGTGGTAAAGAGGCTTTAAAAAAAACAAGCGGAAAGCAAATACACAGCACTTGCTTAAGGCTGTAAAAAAGTTCCCATTTTTTTCTCAAGAACTCAGGAGAGATGCTGTGACCATTCATACAAAAATAGTCAGGTGACCAGAATCAACTGCTAAACAACTAATATGGGACAAGCATTTATGCACAGAAATGTAATGCTGAGAAGAACCTCTGGTGGTTCAAAGCTCTTCTTAGACCAGTTAATAACCCTCTACTTCTCACTGTATACAGGTATTCAATCTAAATTAGATGCTATCTGCTCTCTCTTTGGAGAACCGTGGGTGTAAGAACAATTTTGTTGGGAAATCTCACTTTACTGAGCCATTCACATTTGTTGCACATTGAGATTTAACTTCAAGGAAGAAGACAAACGTCCCAGACAGAGGCATGAGGAGGTTCCAGGATTGAGCCCCGGATGACCTGAGATTCTGTACATCCTAGGGAAGGGCCAAAGGCTGGAGCAGGAGGACCAATGGGCTTCCCAGAAAGGAATTCAACCTGCAATGGAGGATGAGAAATCAGGATATAACCCAGGCACTGGAGAAGGGGGGCAATTGTGAGAAAGACACATTTCCTGCCCTGCAGTCTCAAAGACCTTAGAAGCATAAGGCAGCGCTATGTTGAAACAAGGGCTCAATGCGGAGCACAGTTCTGGGGGAGGAGAGTCTCTGCCATTCACCAGCGTGGCCTCGGTGGACCGGCACATATCAGCTTCGAGGAGGACTGCTCGTCCAAGCAGGCAGTGCCAGCCTCCATGCACACCAGCTTCGGCATCTGGAAGCGGCCTGGAGGGCAGCAGGGCAGCATCGCAGCACAAAGGCACCCTCCGGGAGGGCATGCCGGGGTGGGAGGTAGACCCGCGGTTTTGTGGGCAGCAGAAAATAGTACCCTTGGCAAGGACACCATTTCCCAGACAGAAAAGTCCACCTCTGGAGCCCACGCTCTCTCCTCAGACAGTCAAGCTACTTAGAAGAACGAGCTTTTAGCAAAGCCAATGTCTAGAAATTCTTTTTATCCCTTATTACTACAAATCTTAAACCTCAAAAGTTTGTTTCTGGTTAAGAAAAGCTGTAAAAACAGCAAGACTTTGGCATTTAGGGATTTAATGTAATGGGTCTAAGTTTTTCACAAGCAACTCTGAAATTCAATTTTTTGTGGTAATTTATAAATTTTTGAGACACAAATCTGAATTGCGGGTGTTCTGCAAAAGCAGGCAAGGCTAGCTGGCTGTCCAGCCTCTACATTTCAACACAACTTCGCTGTAGTTCCCCCTTCTTCTTAGGAAGGTGCTGCCCTAGAAAGCCCCTTCCTTGTGAGAATGACAGTCCTTTCACTACAGAGATGGTGACAGTGAATAAAGCGTTAAATTATCCACGTGGCTGTCTCTGTCTTGTTGGTAACTACCCCAAGTTACAGAAATAAACGTTAGCACAATGATAAACCCATTCACACAATATCCTTCTCAGACTGACAACTCATCTTGGAATTACATTTGGCAAAGATTACATTAAGTTTCCTTCTTTTTCAAACAAGTACGTTGTTTAAAACAACTCAGTTCTAAATGTAACTAGAAACTATTCTACTCATATCAAAAAGGAAATGTCTTTCTGGATTAATAACACAACCAACCACCTAACAGTTTTATCCTAAAGCCCATTTATCCTCCTGTGTGTCAGTGTGGAAACTTGGACACAAGAGATCCCAGAATAGGTGCTCGGGTAGGTACTGGCCTACTTATTTTAGTGGGAATTAAATTTAATGAATGGACATAAGGAGTCATTATTCTCTCTCCATAAAAGACACTTACCTTTCCTCTTCAGTAATTTTATCGATGAAGAACTTTTTAATTCATCTATTTTTACTGTTCATCAGCAATTCTATTCAAATAGTTTGTCACCAACAGTAGGTTTCTAAGCAAAGGAAATATAGATTCGTTCTCACAAATCTTTTATTATGTGAACAAACGAAAATAACTGAATGCATCATTTGAAGCCCCTCTTCAGAAGCCAGAGTCTTTCAAGTGGGCACATTGGTAAGCTTTTCACCATGCTCTGTGCCTCCAAGAAGCATATCCTCCTCCCTGCCATTAAAAAAAAAGGAAAGAGATTAGAGACTAAACTGAGGTCAATATGTTTTCGAGCCACAGTAGTTCATCTCGAACTCTGTACCTTTTTGCCTGACTATCCCCCTAACACTCAAATTCTACCCAGACCTGTCAACTTTCTTTCCTTGAACTGAATACCAATTTGGTGACAGTTATTCTAAACCCAAAATAAAATCAGGTAAAGTGAAGTATCCAAATAAAATTAACGTTACCCTGATGAAACAAGGCAACTTTATCAAAGTCACAGAGAGCAAGGGCTTGCCTGTTTTGAATGCCTGCCCGAACACTGCACAGCACTGATGCTCCATCAGTACTAATGCCAATTCACATGCATCTGCTTCACGTGGCCCTTGAGCAACTACTTTTTTCTTTCTTCCTCTTTACACTCAGAGGATATACGGGCTCCCTACTCATCTTTGTTCTTGTTAAAGGAAATGGGCAGAGTGATGGTAAAACTCTTCTTTCACAGGCCACTTTCAGCAAAGCCCTGGGAATTGTTATCTTACTGTTACTCCATTTTTGTAATATTTCCTAGAGTAAAAAAGCTATAATCATAATCATAATAATTTCATTTGGGGGTTTACAGAGATACCCTCATGAATAAGCAAACAATATGCCTACATTAGCGCTGCCAGGGACTTGGAAGGACGAGAAAGCCGGAATTACTCGGCGGCTCAGCGGGAGTAGCACAGGTACGCAGCCCAAGCAGAGGAGGGAAGAATTATTTTGAAACAAGAGACAAGAGATGCCAAAGACCAACGCACATTCTTCACACTTTCACTCTCCTGAAACACCACATGAGACCACAAGCGTGTTTGCCTTGGAGTGCTACACTTACCAAGCATTTCAACGCCTATCTCACCATGCTTCCTTCTCTTTTTGCCCATTCTTTTCTTAGTTCTGACTGAGATGTTTTCTTAGTGTGAGTGGGCTGATGTTGAAAAGATTCCAAGTAAATTTCCAAAGAGAATTTAAAATCTCAGAAGATGTTGTTTTGGCTCAGAAAAGAGGAAACCATGATGGTGGACCATGGGAGATCCATCCCCTTTCCACACACAGGCCAAGTATCTAAGCATCAAAAAAAAAAAGTTGGAAAATAATACCAAATTGGAAATGAGAGAAAGGAGTTACTGATGCCCAAGTGTAGAAATTGATCCTCCAACAACAGATCACTGACCTTGGAAAAAAAGAAAAGAATGAGAATGTCTGTACAAAGAGCTGTGTGTGCATACATATATGTGTCACACGCAATATTAGGACATGACATAAAGTCACTGTACCACTCAGCATGTCCTATCATTTGCTTAGTATAAGATTTCTTTCCATCATCTAAATGAGAATTTATGGGCTGAGGTTATAAATAAGGTATTTCGGGGCTTTGATGAGAAGTTCAAATGAAGATGCTAATCTTAACCAAAATATGTGTATTGAACTTTCACTGATATATGAAACTACTAAGTTTTTGTCTTATTGGAGCCTTTTAACAGTGGACTTGGTTGAAACTAAAAATGAAACATCTCCTTTTTAAACAAACAAATGAAAAATGAAATGAAAAAATTACCTCACCCCAAAATGAAGAAGTATCTTTACAAATATATCATGAAGAGGCAGGAAAAATACAAGATAAGCCTTTAGCATTCTGTAGTACCAGAAAGTAAGGAAGTATTCAAAAAATTTTAAAATGGGGGCATTTCCAAGGGACACAGGAGACAAACGAGTTCCCAGCAGTCCAAGTGGGAACAATTTAATAAATAAAATAAAAAACAAAGAACTGAATTATACCCATAGTATAAAATAAATATCCAAGAGATCTATATACCAGTCTCCTTAAGTATTTGATATTTCCATGCTAATGTAAAAGGTAATAATTTTTAGTTTTATTTGCAACTGTGTTTTCCTAATTTAATTTTATATAGTAACTTTGTATCCAGTGACAGTGATAAATCCAGTGACATTATTAATTCATTAAGTGCATCTGTAGTTTATTTTGTTCAGATGTACAGAATCATGTCATCTGCTAATGATAATTTTATTACTTCCTTTACAATTCTTATATTTATATTTCTTTTTCTTGCCTTATTGCATTGGTTATGACTGCTTATACAAGGCTAAATAGAAGAGATGATTTTGGATATCTCTGCTTCACAATCCATGCAAATATTTTTAAATATTTCACCATTAACTATGATTCTTTTAAAAGAAACTCTTTACCAGAAAAATGAAGTTTCCTATTATTTCCAGTTTGTTGAGAACTTTATCATACTTGAGTATAGAATTTTATCAAAGACTTTTACTTCATTTATTGAGATAGTCAATATGGGTTTACTTTCATTCTGTTACTGTGATAAATTACATTGATTTTCAAATTTTATATCAACTTTCATTGCTGGAATAAATTTAACTTTATTATAATTATCATTACATATGACAGGATTCATTACTTATTTTATCTTTGTCTAAACAAGTTCTTCGAAGACAGTGTTTTATACTACTTTGCATTTTTCTGTATTATTCATTATGCTGTAATAATATTATAATTGTATTTATAAAACTGTATACATTTGTGGGAAGGCAAAGACTTGCTCTGATCATTGTATATTCTCTATTATTTGGTTTTGTTTTGCTTTTTTGGGGGGAGAGGTAATTAGGTTTATTTACTTATTTATTTTGATGGAGGTACTGGGGATTGAATCCAGGACCTCGTGCATGCTGAGCATTCACTCTACCACTGAGCTGTACTCTCCCCTCCCTTATTCTCTGCTATTTGGAACACAGTATACATCATATAAATGCTTTTTGAATGGAAGTCCTCAAAATCTCCTAACAAAGTGTCTTTCACACAAAAGACACTCTCAGTAAATATCTGCTGGTGATGAGTATGTCCATTAGTGCTTTTTTTTATTTCAATGAGTCCCATCTTCTCAACTTTATTCTTCTCAACCTGTAATAGACCTAACAATTTATTGGCAGGAGCACAATTATAGCTCAATTCAGAAAAAGAGTATGTTCAAAAGGTTCACTCTCTACTCTAGAGGATAAAAAAAATATTTATCATGCAATGGCCGTGACGTCCAGTCCCATGATACCCAGTCAGGTAGTTCAGCTTGGGCACACTTCATACCTTAGGCATCAGTGAGATTTTTCCAATGTACATAAGTCTATCTGGGAAAGTTTGCCATGTTCTTCATTCTTCCTCATAAGCCCTGCTTAAGGGCTTGATTTGTGATTTCAGAAACTGGGCTCTTTTTTCTCTATTTCTGAGAAAAATTTAAATGTACAATTTTAGTAAAAAGGTCTGTCTCTTCATAACGACTGTTTGGCAGTTAAACTGTACCTCATCATTCATGTTGCACTCTAAACTCTCACGGTACAACCTACGCAGGTATGAGTTTGAGGCAATTCAGTAAGTAAATGCCCCCAATATACACACTTGAAGCAACATTTCTGGGTTGCTATTTTACTGCACATTCTACCTCTGCCTAACTATACCATCTATCAGTCAATTCACTATAAGAACTCAACATGTTATAGCTACTGCCTTGTCCCAGAAGTTCAAAAGATTCATCAGATTTCTTGACCTTTGGAGCTAAAATAGAACTGAAAACTGTTACATACATTTAAACCTGAGATAGATACATAAGTCTGTAAGAAGAAGTTAAGACTTTTAGAGAAACCAGCCAGAGGAAATTGGTAGTGGCTACAATATGAAGAAAGGAAGAAAAAGGAATCTTAAGTCCAGGAGTCTTGAACTTCTCAAGTTATTTAAGTATGATACGTCACTGACTGTGATTATGTTAAAATAAGTCAATAAGCCACACCCAACGGAATTCAAAGAAGTCCAAGTTTCTTCAAAACAAACTGAAATGTCAACCCACAGTCTATTAGTAGGATAAATACATGCTACCTAAAGTAATGACAAATATGATAGCGGACACAACACTGAGATGCATTAGAACACACTCAAGAGACATCTGGACTTTTCACGTCTTGATTGATGTGTTAGAGAGCAGAGAATTCTGCCTCAGCCTAGGCTTTGCCTGTTCTGTTTATCTAATGTCACAGGAAATAATCTTGATAAATGTTAATGTTAAATGTTTGCCAGACTAAAATGATCTAGTCTTGCCCAAACACATTAAATATAGAAAAGGATATTTTCTCCTTGTTTATTTGTTTGTTTGGCTGGTTGGTTGATTGGTTGATTTTTAATGGTACATTTTAGAGATTCATTCCCTTAGGTTGAACTCTGTCTTTTGGTGCTTTACTGATCTGCTCTGTGGGGTATAATTACTTTCACAAATCTGCTCTGTGAGACATAAATGGCATTACATAATCTGTACCTAGATCACAGTGACCACGTTCATTCCAATCCATTTATTCTTTGCTCATCATGTGAATAATTTATTCTAGGAGGCAAGTGTGCACTTGGCATTTATTTACTATTCACTGGTAACATAAACTCTATTTAAGCAGGTGCAAATTCGCACTTCAAGGGGATATTTTTTTCTTCTTTTAGTGAGGCACTTAAAAGCAAGCAAGATACCAAGGCTCACTACAAGTGTGAACATTAAGGATTCTGTCTTTTACTCTTTACAATTCTCTCCTCTGCTTTCTTTTAAATAGGCTTTCTGAGCTACCATGCAGATAAATGAAATATCACTTGACTTAATCCCACCAGCACCAAGCTGGGAAGGAAAGCAGTGGTTGGGGATGGGGCAAAAAGATAGCTACCTATAAACCAGGAAGCAGACCTCACCAGACCCCACATCTGCCCATGCCTAGATATTGGACTTCCCAGCCTCCAGAACTGTGAGAAATAAATGATTATAAGCCACCCAGTCTATGGATTCTGCTAGAGCAGGCTGACCTAAGACACCTGCCATGCTGCACAGATGAGAAGCACTGAAGGAAAAATCCTTTTGTGTTACTGAGCCCCTACCATGAGGGGACTGTGCCTTACTGCTGTACAGACGTGGACTGTCTCCTTGAATCATCCAGCAAACCTGGGACGGCTCATGGAGGACTGTGAACGTACATCCTGGTGACCGAGTCCGGTGGCCTGTCTAACCTGAGTCCCTCTCTTAACCACTCTGGCAAAAGCTAATTGACTAAGTAGAAGAGAAATAAGACATCTCCATCTCCATAAATGGCATCAGGAAACTTCTACACACATACAACTGGCATAAAGCCAGGCTACTAAACGGAGTAGCCTCTGCAACTCTCCCAGTTTGTGGAAACAAAAGGTCAATTAAGGCATATACCCTCAAAGGACACCTAATGATAACACCATCCTCTGGGATAGCCAAACTGTATTAAACGGTGACTTTCAAAGTAATCCATCCCCAGAAAGGGCTGACAGAGAAGGGTAGGTTAGGGAGTTGAAAAAGTGGCCCCATGCAACCCTTCTTTTTAGATCACAATCCTTCACTTTTACCTAAAAAGTAAATATGGGATCCTACAGAGAATTAAGACTTCCATTGTCCATTGCTGGTCCAAACCTGATGCTTTCTAAAGCCGTAACCATTAAGAGGCAGAATAGGAGGTGAAAGATTCTAAGAACCAAGGGCACTACTTGTAGCTAATAAGACAACATTCTATGTATGACCCAGAAATTTTACTTTTTTCCTGAAATTTCCAAGTAGAGGTCGAAGTCTAGAATTCATGATACAAACATAACTTCCTTGTAGCTTCTAATCATGACTTAAGAATGGAAGAATTCACTCATATACATTTATTTCTTAACGAGTGTTCATCTTAAGTATCCACCAACCAATGACTGGAATCAAATTTAACGTGGGGTGAATGTATTCCAATTCCTGATTATTCAATTCATGTCACTTTTCTCTTGTCCAACCTGGGGATTAGTCCTGTTGCCTTTAAACTAGAAAAGGGGGGATAAACTATTCTCCTTTTTAGCGAACTGAGTGGAAATATATTCTCCAGATGTCACTTCACATTCTGTTATTGACTTTCAGATTAAGCAATGCCTCTGAAACCTGGACACAGTCCACACACTGCCAGATTTCATTTCAGGGAATTCCGTTATTGCGATGCCTGCATACGTGCGTCATTTGAAGCCATAATTTATTTATGCCCTTAATACTAGCTTGGCTTTTAAAGCACCAGCAGAGTAACAGTAAGCTGTTTTCATGCATATGACTTCATTATAATTATTCACTTTTTAACATAATAAAAGTGGTAGTCATCCATTTGATTAGACAGATCAAAGGGGTCAAACTACCGTACATCACCTTTGAATTTCACAGGACACACTCATCCTAATCTCTGCAACATCTAAATCTGAAGGTGCCTGATATGTTCAGAATGTTGTCTATGATAAAGTCAACATTACATCTTCATGCTTTGTGTGGCAATAATACACTTGGTTGTATTTGTTATGCATTTTTAAATATCAAATATCTAACTAGAAATTAACATCAAACTACCTGAAACATTATAGTGTACACAACATAGGATAGATGAGCTTGAGTGCAAATAAAATTTGCATCTTTATGGAAATGTAATTTTTCATAGCACTGCCATAAATATTATTTCATTTGAAATGTCTGTAGATGTTTCAAAGGGGCAAGAGAATATCACAAAAAAATTCACTGAAAGCAAGGCCTCCTTTCCAATTAAAGCAGGTGTAGAAGAAAACTTCAGAACAGAATACATCTCATGAAATGTATTTGAAAAAGCAAATAAAAATGAATCACTGATTTAAATAACAAATGAGATGATTTTTCAAAAAATAAGTACAATGCTCTACTTTCAAGCATCTGAGTGAAGAAGAAAGCATAGATCCTTACATCCTTTCAAACAACCAGACCTCCCTTTCCTTGGTCTCTAACCCTCAGGAGACACTGAGCATCCCGTACTCATCCATAAAGGTGAGGCTGCCGTGGCCCACTCTGTATGACTTGATACTTTTAATGAAAAACTAAAAGTGAAACACCATTTAAGTATAACGTGTGCAGTGTCTGTGACTCAAGAAGACATAGTCATAGAAGGCTGCACTATTGATTTCCAGTAAAAGAATAAAGGAAATAGACCGGCTAAAAGTACAAGCTGCAAATTAACACACAGAGGGTAACTGAAATGAAGACGTAGTCTATCATCATTCCAAGGGTGGACCATCTCCCTAGTACTAAAATAATACAAAGACAACAGAAGCTAAATTACATGAAGATGCGAATAGCCCTTCTTCAAACTAATAACCAATGGCTCCTTCGCTAATTCTGGGGCTTGCATTTTTAAGCAGATACTGCTGCCTTTCAAACAACTTGCATCCTAGAAATCTCCTTCAGTTAGTTACTTCCATGGTCTTAAAGATCTGAGACATTCATTTGCTGTTAGGAAATTGTCTCTATACACAATACAGCCTGCTCCCCAACTCACAGCTTTGAACTTGTGCTCTCAGGGACTTACTGAGGCCCTCAGAGAAAAGGCACAGACCTTCCTTTCAGACTGTAAGAAATACTTCTTTGCCGGCTTCCTCCTGGGAAGCTAGTTGCTGCTGAAAAGCCCAGGAGAAGAGAAACGCGGATGGGGGGGGGGGGGGGGGGGTAGCAGATCCTTGCGGCAGTAGATGTGTGAGTTCCAGAAGTTCTCCTTATCTTTCTATCATAATTGGCAATGTGACCCAAATACAAGAAAACCTCTACATTCCATTAACAGACTCAATTTGGATTATGCAGCTCCGCAGGAAGAAACAGCATCCTCTCCTTATCTAGCTGTGCTGCACTCTTGAGATAATTCTCTTAGTTTCATGTTAACATTTGGTTAAGGAGATGCTGATGGGTCAGATTTGGGAAACTGTGAAGCCACTAAACGCCGTTCTAGGAGAACTTTTTTTCTCCAGAACGGCGAGCCTTAGGGTCTCAGCCCCAGCGCCAGGAACGCTTCCGGCGAAGCACGCCTCTTTGGGAGAGGGGGTCCGCGCGAGCCGGCCCCCACCCTCTAGCGGCGGGTCCCGGGAGCTGAGCGACCTGCTTGCTCTTCCTTTCTCTGTTTCTCCTTGCAACGAGTAAATCCCTCCCTAGCTGGGACCGCCACCTGCTCATCCCAGAGGATCCGCTGCAGAAAACTCGAATGGCTCGTGCGCCGACCTAGGCTGGTCGCCAGCGACGACAACTTTACGGATTCGTTAATGTTAGTTCTGGATCAGGTAAAATAGCCCCGAAGACGCGAGCAAACGCCCCTCTAAAGCCCACTACCGTGCAAAGCCGGCTCCTCGGAGCCACGCCGCGGCAGCTCGCCGTCTTGCTCACCCCGCAAAGGCGCCCAGGAACGCGGCGCGAACGCCCCCCGCAGCGGCGGCCCGGGGAGGTCGAGGTGTGCTGGCCAGGCAGTGCCGGAAGGGAACCCCCGCCCCTCTCCTCACCGCAGCCCGGTCATCCCCGCAGGAAAGTGCCGGAAGGGCCTCGGGTGGGCGGAAGCCGCGGACGCCCGCCTCCCCAAGCCCGTCCGCCCGCGGGGTCCTGGCCCCCGCCCTGGGGCTGGGGTGCGCGTACGGCAGGTGCAGGGCCGCGGCCCGGGCCGCGCTTACGTGCTCCAGCTTGTCTTTCCTTCGGAGCCAGACGCTGGCGCTGTAATCCTGCTGCTTGACGCTGCTGTAGAAGTTCGCGCCCACTCGGGTCAGGCTCGGCGAGGGCTCCTTGGGGCGGCTTTTGAGCCTCATCTGCTCGAAGCCCTCGTGGGGGGAGGCCGAGAGCCACTCGTGCTGCCGGATCTCCATCCTGACATGACCAGGCGGCGGCCGGCGCGCAGCGGGCTCGGGATGGGCTCCCGGGAGGCCGGCCGGGGCTGAGGGAGGAGCGAGCGGGCGCGGGGAGCGGGGAGCGGGGAGCGCGGAGAGCCGGGCGCGGCGGGGCGGGAGGAGCCGGAGGGGTGGGGCGGGAGGGAGGCCGCGAGCGAGGCGGAGGCGCGGGGTGCAGGCGGCTGCGGTCCCGGGCGGGCGTTCCGCACGCGGGCCCCTCGCGGCACCTACCGGCTGGCCAGACCGGGGCGGGGTGCGGCGGGAGGGGAGAGCAGGCGGTGGGCGGCGGGAGGGGCCGCGCGAGCCTGCAGGTTGGCGCAGTGAGGAGGCCGAGGGCCGTGAGTGCGGCCGCCGCCCCTCCCGGAGCGCCCAGGCGGGCGACGGCTCCGGCTGCCGACCTGCCCTCCGCAGCCTTCCCTCAGCCGGGCTCCACGTCTCCCCCTCGCATTTTTACTTGAAAGCGAACAGCGACTGGAGAAGTGAGCGCCGTCCCCGCGCCCCCGCCCTCCCCGACACCACCCCGCCCTTCCCCCACTCGCCGCGCCCGGCCTCTGCCTTCCTCCTCTTTTTCAAAGTTCAGTAACTTCCAGCCTCAGAAGCCCGTTTGTCACACCCCTGGGGACTCCGAGCAGAGGGTGCCCAGCAACCCCAGAAAACGGCCCCAAGGACAAGTGTCTTCTTGAGCCTGGCGCGCTTTCCTCCGAGGGTGCAGCGATGCGGACCCTCCTGGCGCAGTAGCCGGGCGGCAGCTCGCCGGACCCACCGCCCCAGCCCGCGATGGCCCCCTCGGAGCGCGACTCCCAGCGGGCCCGCCCCCCGGGTCCTGGGCGAGCGAGTCCCCGGCCCTCGGTGCAGATGCTCTGCCTACAGGAGGCGTCTGTGGCTCGAGCTCTGTGCACTTGTCTCTCCTCTCCGTCCGCAGGCTCCCAGGGTCAGGTTTTACTCCCCCGAGGGTTTTTACGTCTGCCTTCCCTCCCAGGCCCAGTCTTAAGGCAGATAGGCATGATGATTTTTTAGAAATAAGGCGGCATATGAATAATTGAACCTTAAATCTCTTAATCTCTTGCTGTTGTTGAAGTCAGCATTTTTCAAAACATTATCTGGTTTTACTGAAAAGCTGAGTAACGACTAATGTTAAGGATTTCTTAAGTCAATTTAAAAGCTCGGGGAGCATTTGAAAGGTGAAGTGTACTGAGGATTTTAAAGGGAGCCACAGAAGGTAAACTGATCTCTCTAGTCCTTGGATGGTCTGTTTCCCAGAACTGTCCACCTTGGAGGATAGTTTCAAAGAAAGAAATTCTGGGTGAGAATTTGATGCAGTTCTATGATGGCAAGGATTGTGTCATATCTTTTTAGAGTCTCCATATTAAAAGATGGTATCGTAGTAATAGTAGTTGAAACAGAATCCTATGAGCAGTCAATTTGAGGATGAAGCCGCTACATATAAACGAGACTCACACAATTCTTGGTTACTGGTTTACTTGGGAGCTGATTTGCATTGTATTGTATCCCAGGCTGTGGGTTATTGGTAAATCTCACAGCTATTACGTAAGACAAAGGTCATCCACCCCATTTTCCTGGTGAGGGAGGGAACTGAGACTCGAGCCTGAAATGCACTTCAAAGCAAGGATTTGAACCAGATTAAAAGGCTGTTAACACTAGGCATTCCACTGTCTTGTCTCATATTTTGCTATTACAATTTAGCTTTCACTGCTTTTACTTTTTTTTAAGTAAAAACACACAATTTAAATGATTACAGTTACATATCTTTTATAATATTGATGTTAGAAAAACCAGACTGCCCTTACGCAAAGGCTACCTCCGCTTTTTGCTCTGTAAGATTACACTGTAAGTCACGTGATATATCCAAACCTTGACAGGTGACAGATATCCAATTCAGAGTAATAATGAAGTCTTCCACTGTAGTAGAATTCAGACAAATAGTTTTCATATCAAGCCAGGTTTTCATATTGAGTAGATTTTTTTTTCTTTACAGTACCTTTTTAGGGGAAAACACTGTAGATTCTACCATCTATGGTGTAATGAGTATAATGATAGCATATACATTACAGGCGAGCTACTCAATTGAGTATTGTAATCAATTTATAGATAATGTTTTATGATTAAAAAGGTCAAGCAAAGCATAGATTTGTACTGTTTCATACTCAGTTTACTTAGTTTATAGTGCCAGACATTAAAATGGACTCAACAAGTTTAAATAAATGTGAGTGCAGTCATGGTCACAATTTTTTATCAACCTTGAATCCCTGTCCAAGTTCATTGTTTATGATAGTAATATGAAATTTGCTGGTTGACCTTCAAAAGAGCATTTTTATGAAGCTAAACTCAATTGAAACTGTTGTAGAGAAGAAAAATATTTCTGAAGATGGCCAATTATAATAATGAGAATCTTGCCCCAAAATATCATTGAAATGTATTAATACTATTGAATTTATAATTAATTCCCATAGCACTTTTTCCTTAACATTTTCATAGCTCTTGTATGTTCTTAATGCAGCGTAGGTGTTACAATTATCTATCCTACTAGTCCGTTGACTTTCTTGGAAACTGGGGCCACACTTGACCCTTTACTCTGCTAAATGGTTTTTATTTGATTTCAGTAGGCTTTGAATTTATCTAATAAATAGAGATTAGTCATTACTATCTCAAATGATTACTATAGGAATAAAATTATGGAATACATAAGAAGACACTGTATAAACTATATGCTATTGTTATTAGAACATTTAGGCTCAGGAATGTTCTTTATGTTATTCTGATGATGTTATCATTTTCATTGGCAGTTGTATCACTTAATTAATCTTGATTGCTAAATTTCATGCTAAGTTGCTGGAGCTTTTGTTGATCTTAAATTTTCTAAGCCAACAATGTCCTTCTCCCTCCCTATCATGTGGTTCTAGTTTTTGTCCTGGCTTTAATGATGTTATTTTTCTGGTCTTTTGTTTTTTGTTAATGGCTTTGTTAAATGTAGGCAGAGAATAAATAATAGGTGAAGAATTGGTTAATCTGTCACGAACCAATAGTGCCTGTCAACATGTCAACCCTAATGGATTGGTTTCAAGTTGTAAAAACTGTTAAATTGATGTACAAAGATGAACAGGGCACATTAAATATCTTTTTTTTCCCTCTTTTAATATTTCTATTCTAGTTATGCTCAAGCCACTCCTGTTCTTTCCAGAAGTATTCATTTTAGCAATTGATGTGTACAAGGCCATGCAGACACAAGATAAATAAAACAAAAGAAAATTTAAAATTATGTAAGCTTGATCTAGTTGGAGAATCAGGCGGGTTGAATGTTGTAACACAGCTGCAGGTGCAGGGGAACCAGGAGAAGGATGAGCTAGGGGAAAGGTGCTGGAGAAAATCACCCAAATGGGGATCAGATTCTGAGAAGAAAATGTGGTTACACATTTAGATGATCTTGGTAGAGAAACAGAGTTTAGCTTTGCTAAACCAAACTCAGAATTTCAACTTGGCAAACATGTATTGAGTTTCCAGTTTGTACTCAGAGTTGGGTAAGCATTGTGGGCATTCAGAATTCTGAGAAGTCATAAACCCTGATGTAAATGAATTTACAATCTTAAAAATAGACAGACTCTAGTGAAAGTACAAATAGCATGCAATTATGATTAAATGTAGAGAAATGTCAAGAAAATAATACAAAATCAGTAGTTCCCCAGGAGGCAGCATTTCATGCTGTTGAAAAATAAACATTCCCAAAGTTTGGTATATATAACTTGGTTTAGGAAGGCAAAGCTAAATGATTGGGAAAAGTCAGTAGGCTGTAGGTAGGAGGCTGATTTTTAAGAGTTGTTTAGCAGAGTTAAACATAAAATAAAAAGGCCTTTTAAAGAATTGAGATACAAATTTATTTGATGTAGCTAAGGTGTCACTGTGGAATAAGGTGCATGCTGAGGGTATCTTTTGAAAACTAACTAGCTGAATCTGACACACACCTGGACGTAGGGTTATAACTTGGTAGTATTCCCAGCTTCAGAATGAAAATGTAAACTCTGCAGGCTTCAGTCTTTATTGGGAAATAGATATGTGAGAAATAAGCTATATTTAACATCATAGTAACAGGTGTACACAATTTCCTTTCTTTTAACCCTGTTGGTCAGTTGCCCAATTATTTATTTTATAACTGTAAATGCATAAGCTATCACTTTAATATAATAAATCATTAGTATACTTAAGGTTATTCCAAATGATTGTGTAACTAGAATTTTGCTGACAGGATAAAACATGAGTTATGATAAGCTATTTACTAAAATCCTTGGTTACCCCTCAATATGTACACTTCCTAAAGTTTTGACAGAGAACCTCAAAGCCAATGTATATTCTATGAGAGAAAGTCAATCAAAACCTTGGGATTCTCTAAGAAGCAAGCTCCCTGGCTTACATTTATCAGACATCACAATATTCACCTACCTGGAAGTGACAGATGAAGGAGGCTGTAAGTTCCAGCAAAGGAACAGGAAGCAGGTGAACCCAATGGGGGTGGGAACAAGTTATAACTGGAAAACCTGGCCAAGGAGTCCCTTAGTGTGCACGAGAGACAAAAGGACTTACACATCTCTAGACCAGGAACTCAGATGGAAAGGGAGAGGGGGATAGAAAACAGGTTAACAAAATTAGGTATCAGCAGCTAGGTAAGAACTTGCCTAGCAAATGCAGAAGAAAAACTGGTTTTGCTGGTACGTGGGTCTAGTAAATCAATGTAAATTGCCGTGAAAACAGTTCAGAAAAGGATAGGGTTGCAATAAAGCCAGTTGGAGTTGCAAAGAATTGTTGCTTCCATTTACAATTTTATTATGGAAAATAAACTGGTATGTGATTTATGTAAACTCTCGTTAGTATTCATTCTGTCACATTTACAATGTGTTAATTTCTGGTGTACAGCATAGTGTTTCAGTTATACATATATATATTCCTTTTCATATTCTTTTTCATTATAGGTTATTATGAGATATTGAATATAGTTCCCTATGCTATACAGTAGGACTTTGTTGTTTATCTGTTTTATATGTAGTAGTTAGTATCTGCACATATGGAACTCCCAATGTATCCCTCCACCCTTCTTTTCCCCCCAGTAACCATAAGTTTGTTCTCTATGTCTGTGAATCTGCTTTTGTTTTGTAAATAAGTTGATTTGTGTCATTTTTTAAGATTCCACATACGAGTGATATTATATGGTATTTTTCTTTCTCTTTCTGGCTTACTTCACTTAGTATGACAATCTCCAGGTGTATCCATGCTGCTGCAAATGGCATTATTTTATTCTTTTTATTTCTTTGAATTAGTGTTTTCATTTTTTCTGGATATGTAAGGAGAGGAAGTTCGGGTGCTTACGCTGTGCCAGGTGCTGTGCTAAGAGCTTTGCATAATTCTCATTTAATTCGCACAGCAATTTACTGTTGCTTCCATTTCATAGCCTAGAAACTGTGGCTTAAAGAAGTTAAGTGAACTTCTCAAGGTCACATGAAATTAAGGAACAAAGCTTGGAAACCAACATGAGACTGATTTCAAAACCCAGGTTCCAAACATGTAGTAATCAGTCCATCAAATGAGCAGAAAGCAGCTATGCCCTTTTTCCCTGTTAAACTCAGGCTGTGGATCTGTTCTTTCCTTACTCATGGAGGATACTTCTGGCATGTTTCATCGTTTATTTTTGTCTTTTTTTTATTTGAAGAAGAGTCAGTCTAAGAATCACGTACCTCCAAATATGCATGCAGTTGAGGGGAGGGTACAGCTCAAGTGGTAGCTTAGCATGCGTGAGGTCTGGGGTTCAATCCCCAGTACTTCCTCTCAAAGTAAAGAAATAAGTAAGCCTAATTCATCTTTCTCCCCACCAAAAAAAAAAAAAAAAAGACTAAAAACCTATGTGCAAATATGCATGCAATTGAGAGATCGTCCCCTCTCCCTGGAAGCCTGCAGCTGGGGAGGGAGGCTGCTCCACCTCCTCTACCACTTGGTAACCACTGCTTGTGGCCCCTCTAGGTCGGGCATTAGAATGAGGAGCATTGCAGGTTGTGTTCCCCAGAAAGCAGAGTCCGAGATGGAGATTAACGTGCAAGGACTGCCTGGGGATCAACATATGTCGAAGGGAGGGGGCAAAGGGGAAAGCCAGTCAATCCCGACAAAGGCCTCGATGACCCCACTGGGAGAGAGTTGCAGGAAAGGGCTGGGAATTCACTTGTACCTTTTGCTGATCAGTCTTTGTATGGGCGACTCCCCTGGAAAGAGTTGTGACCTTGGGCAAGCCAGTTCTCATCAGCTGAGGCAGCCCCCAAAGAAAGCTGGCAGCTAAGGGTCATCTTCAGGGAGCACTCCTGGAAGCTGAGGGAATAACCCTTCTTCTTTTTCTGAAGAGTGATCTCCATGACCCACCACAGCACCCACCATAGGGAGCAAGGGTAAGAGGGACGCAACCTCTTCTGGCCAGCTGGTCACCTGGCCCTAATGCTCTTTGCGTGTGGCAGATAGCAATGCTGACTGTTTTCCTCTCATGGGGGATGTTCTGAGGGTTTTTTGAAGGTCTTCGTGTCACTAAGAATCTCTCTCCTGTAGTTCTTCTTATGTTAGTGATGTACACTCACGAGAGCTGCTTATAACTTCCCTCTCAGTGCCCTTCCACCCTGGTTTCCTCATATCCATCCTCTGCTGGGTCACATTTCCTTCCAAGCAGGCTTCTTGGGCACAGCTTCCAAAGATGATCAATGCCCTTATATCTGGAGAAAACACCAATTTGAAAAGATACATGCAGCCCAATGTCCATAGCAGCACTATTCACAATAGCCAAGACTTGGAAACAATCTAAATGTCCATCAACAGGTGACTGGATAAAGAGGATGTAGTATATATAATATATATATATAGTATATATATATAATGGAATACTATTCAGCCATTAAAAAGCAATGACATAATGCCATTTGCAGCAGCATGGATGGACCTGGAGATCATCATTCTGGTGAAGTAAGCCAGAAAGAGAAAGAAAAATGCCATATGATATCACTTATATGTGGAGTCTTAAAAAAAAAAAAGGACACAGATGAACTACTTATTCTTTATAACTTAGGTGATTTATTTCTTGAATATGTGTAAGTAAGCACATTTAACTGTCCTTTATGATTGCATTACTGCATTCTGTTGATTCTTATTCTGTGGTTGGCTTTATTCCTTTGATCACTATGTAAGTTTTAAAAGCTAAAGCTCTAAACTGTTCTTAGAAACAATGAACAGTATATATATGTAGATTTTAAACCAGTTTTCTCTCTCAATGAGCTGCTCTTCCTAGAATAAACTTTATTTACCCACCCTCTCCCCCTCAAAAACGACAGCCATTAGCATTTGGTCTCATATGCCTTTTATTTATCAGCTCACACTGGCCTGAAAACCACCTTTGGTTCTAATGCAAGGCAGAGTGTTTAAAGGTCACCCATAGAAAGGAAGGAAGGAAGAAAGGAAGGAAAGAAGGAAGGAAGGAAGGAAGGAAGGAAGGAAGGAAGGAAGGCAGGCAGGCAGGCAGGCAAGCAGACATCATGGTAAGTCTGGAAAATATATCCCCTACAGGCAGATTTTCTCCAACGAACTATCCTTGCCAAGATTGATGTTATATCCCATGACTAACAGGATCTTGCCAAAGTAACTGATACGGCATGACCCAAGTGCTCCGTGCTGAATGTAGTGCGTCTGTACCATGTCATCATTTATTTAATTCAGAATGGACCCCAGCTGTCAAAGACTGTCCCAAATTGCTTGTTTGCTTAAAGCACAGGCCTGACAGAAGTTCCTACAAACATCACACTGCAGCCAACTATGGCCTTAGTATTGGGTTTGGGAATTAATTCCTGTCTAATCTTTATTTAATGTATCACAAATGGCTTCAAATTTTTATGACCCATTTATGACTCAATACAGAAAAAAAAAAAAAGCCAGTGTCTGTTTTTCTAGCAAACTGTGTCCCAGTGTTCTGATAGTGATGTTTTCAGCTTAACAAAATGAGGAACTTGAACCTTATGTGTGGCATAAATACAGATGCTATCATAGAAGTCCAGCTCCATTCTCCTCCGGTGTCTCCTTTTGGAATGAACCTGGTTATGATTTTAGTTTTCATTTGAATCCACTAAGGAATGCTTTCATTTTCTAGTCATGAATTGCTTGATCCTAGAAATCTTGTGGGATGCTGTAACAAAGGTGACACCCATGCAAGCACCCCCTGTGCTGAGGCAGACGGACAGAAAGCCCATCCATTCTGCAATAAGATGATCAGGGATGTGCATAGAATGGGTACCACATAATCAATATGTTGAATACTTCTACCTTTCTATCCCTTCAAAATAACACTCCATTTATTTCCACATGTGACATTTTGAAGACACGAGCCTGAACCATCTCCCTAAGCAAAGATATTTATGTGTTCTTTTCACTTGATGATTTGCCCCCAGGCATCTGGGCCATCCTTCACTTACGTGTTTTGAGGACAACTGAGATCTGCTCTGTGCTTCCCCTGGCGGTGACAACCAGTCTTCACAAGGTTACACAGTCCATAAAGGGCAGTAAAATCAGCACCATTTATCTAATATATAATGTCTAATATATGAATCTTAAAATATTCTAGGCAGAGTGTCAGTCTATTAACTGGGCTAAAATAGCTTTGAACACCAAGAGCTTATTGTCACTACTAAGGAGTACCTGTGTTTTTATAGTCTCCGTTCAATTCCAGTCATTCCTCTGGGACTTAGCAGAGAATCAGGTCAATTCTCACTTTGTGAATCAATGTCTTAAAAACACCTAAGACATGGCACCCAGTCTTCTGGCTGAAGCAGGTATAAAGTCAAGGAGGATATTGGGCAACACCTTCTATATATTGGAAAAACCCTTAACTGAAGTATAAGATGTATTGTATTATAATCATCATTAGAAATAGTGTGGCTAACAATGCCATACATTGGAATAGTACTCCACAATGCACAACTGGGCAGTTCCATAAGATATACTAGAAACCCCTCTCCCCCATAATAGTAAATGCATTATTGGACAGAATATGCAGGGACAGCTAGCTCCACCATGTGCCACGGGGCAGAATATCTGATTGCCACTGTCCCCATCCCACCAAGAGTCCCAAAGAATCTACACCTGAGCAGAGGAAACTCAGTTTATTCTGCTGTGACTTTTCTCTCGTCAATCAACCAGAAGTATTCAATCTGTTGATGTTAACACTGTGTTACATCAGCCTCGCTTATAAATGCACAGATATTTTTCTTGATCCACTTATTTCCTTAGCCAGTGGAAATAACAAATGGCAAAATCAGAAGAAGCTATGCACAGCCAACCCAGGCTACCATATCAGTAGGGTCAAGAAAGAGTCAGGTGGCTTGCACTTGCAAAATACCCCTAGTTCTCAAAAACTAAAACCAAAGAGCAATGATAGTCATAGGTACTGACCACTTTTGAGTAATAACTGCACGTCCCAGCTTCTGCCTGTTCCTCTAGCACAGAGAAGACGCAGGCACATTACTCTGCGTGACCGTCAAGTGAATGATTCCAGATGGTTAAGCTGGACCACTTTATCGCTCAAATCTTCTTTTATTCATCTATTTGGGAAGCAAGTTTTTACTGAGCAGCGACTCTGTGCAAGATCCCCAGGATCTCAAGGTGCTTTAAAGCATTTCCAAAGAGAAGTTGGAAATTCATGCTTCTGCCTCTATTTTTTTCCACTTTAACCATTTTTTATTGCTATCTTTTTTCTTTTATTACAGAAGTATAGTCGATTTACAATCTTGTGTCAATTTCTGGTGTACAGCATAATGTTTCAGATACACATGAACATATTTATGTTTCTCTTCATATTCTTTTCCAAAGTGTACAGTGCAGTGGCATTAAGTTAACACTGTTGTACAATTACCATGACCATCCATCTCCGGAACATTTCATCTTCCAGAAATGAAACTCTGTACCCATTAAACAATAACTCCTCACGTCCTCTGTCCCCCAGCCGCTGGAAACCATTATTTTATTTTCTGTCTTTATGAATTTGCCCATTCTGAGTACCTCATGTAAGTGGAAACATATAGTATTGTCCTTTTGTATCTGTCTTGTTTGACTTACAATTTTTTCAAGGTTCATCCATGTCGTAGCATGTATCAGAGTGTCATCCCTTTTTTAATACTTAAAACCTTTACTCGTATGATTATACCTGAAGACACTATGTCAAAATACTTTTTTTAAATTGAGTACAGTTGATTTATAATATTATATTAGTTTTAGGTGTACAACATAGTGATTCAATATTTTTATAGATTACACTCCATTTAAAGTTATTGTAAAACATTGCCTCTGCCTCTATTTTAAAGTGATCCACTTCCTATTGGATTTCTTAACAGTATGAACTGGGCAAGTCGAAAAAGAATAGTGAACGTCGCCTTTTGTGCCTTTGAAGGGAAGGATTATGATGGTTCTCATCAGGTGCGATAAAATCAGAAATGTACCCAATAACTGATAGACAAAGCGGCCTTTCCATTTCTCTGCTTATAGAAGATGGGAGATACAGCTTTATGCACCTTCTTCCTCTGCCTGTGCCACCTCCTTTCCCTCACGAGAGGGAGTGCCCTGGGCCAAGTGTCAGCTCTCTTTACATTCCACACTGTACCTTGTTTGCACTTGGAGCTAAGAAATGAGGAAACAGTCACCATGAGAGCGAACATGCTGAAATGGCGAGAGAAGGGAAGGTCACAGCTGGTGAGACTGGTAGAGGCAACATCTCTATTTTCAATAGTTGCATAAATTTCGACAAAATGGGAAGATAAGTGACTGTTGTATGTCCTATTCCCTAGAGAAGATAAAACCTACCGGAGGAGGGAGGGCAAGAAGAATGGTGAGAAGGGCGGGCAGAATTTCAAGATTGACAGCATAATGTTTTACCTTATGTTATGTTGAACAAAGGGAATGACATCTTCTGTCCCTGCTTCCTAGAAATAGCTCAGGGGGCCAGGAAGACTGCCTAGGATAAAAGGAACAGGCAACAAAGACCATATGCCTGGTACAAGCTTATCACGTGAAAGCTAAGTTTTCCTTCCCTTCCTTCCTTCCTACCTCCCTCACTCCCTCCTTCCATCTCCTTTCCCAACCTCTTTTTTTTTTTTTTTTCCAGTATTGTTAGACTGAATTTAGGAACCTGTGGATTTTAAACCTCAAGACTTTCATTGTTTCCTTCAAGTCCCATAGCTTATTATAATTTTAAAAGATCTCCCTTCCTTTCATGTATAAGTCATTTCTTTTTATTTGTCTCTGCCTGTCTTGGCATCTCTTTTTGCAGACCTCTTGGTGAAGCAATTTGAAGTTCATAGGCAGACTATCCAGGGAAAAGGAAACAAAGTTATTTTAAGAGAGTCAACAAAAATCCTCTAGTAAAATCCTTCAAAAGCGATTCCTTGCTAGATTATACTACTTCCTTCCTGGAGTCCCCCTGGGGATATAAATGACACCTATGAAATTACCATCATTTACCAAAAAAGCCTACACAAAACATCTAATTTTATGACTTGCCAGGAAGGCACAGAGCGATGCGTGCATATAGGCAGTGTGAAGTCAGCTTTAAGTGGTAGCACTTATTTTTAGAGTCAGTCATAGTGTTCCGGTCCACTTGGACAGGAAATATATATCAAAAATTCAATACTCACCGTGATAATATCATAGTAAGTAACTCATTGATCTTAGTTTGAGTGTAATAGTTTGCCAGGTCAGGATCCAGTCATGAAGACTATTATCTAACTCTGGAGCTAAGTTTGACTTGTAGAGTCTTATTGGCTTGGTGTGATATGCATGAAGGCAGTGTCGGGCTGGAGCTGGCACCTGCAGGCCTGTGAAGAGCAATTGTGCACATCTCTTTCCAAATCTATGTTCAGTGACTTCAGGCTGGTACCTGGAAATCAGCAACGGTGGGAGTATTTACACTGTGGAAATCAGCAAACACTACAGATGTGGGATCCCTCTCCCCATCATCTCTCCCCTCCAAGAGCTGGTGGTTAAATATTCACCAGACATCACTGCATATAGTAAAAGGAAGGCTCACTTTACTGCTTCATTACGATACAATAGTCCTATCTCATCAAAATATTAGTTCCTGTGTTGCATAGATGTGGCTGAAAACTAGCATGTGGTTTATCTGGCTGGAAGATTTGCTCCTGATAAAAATGAACAAGCAAGCAAGACACTCTCTGGAATATTCTATTGATAAGGATATTAAGTTAGCTATAGCATTTATCTTGCCTGTCCCTATGCAGGGGAATCAGTAAAAGAAAGGAGGAAATATGATTGCCATCACCAGTGTCACCTTTGCTTCCTGAGAGCTGATGTCAGGCGCCGCACACTGGGGTTCCATCCCTGTGTGTACACAAGATGTCTTTTCTCAGGACCTCGTGTCACTACATGGCCCATTTAGCGCCTTACTGTTTGCAATTTGGTTTTTATCGCTTCCATTTTCTTTGAAAATAAACTCAGAGATTCACAGATGTGCCACTATCCTGTTAGCATATAACACTTTAACGATCTTCAGCAATACCCGGGGCTCCAATCTTTTAAGTTTCTTATGCAAAACTCGAAGGCATTTGGAATTAATAGAGGCAAAAGGTCGGAATCTGGGGATGGAATGGCCACAACAGATAAATCAGAATTCATCAGTGCTTTAAGAATTATCTGATAAAAAAAAAAAAAAAAGAACTACGATTGTATTTGACTTCCAAGAATTAAACAAACTGCCCTTGGAGGTGGATGCGAGGAGGACTGAAGGCAGGTGATGGTGTGAAGACCACCAGGGACCCGTGATCAAGGTTTATTTCACCTAGAGGCCATTCTCAGGAAGGGAGACCTGATGTCGCGTGTAGGTTTGTCTGAAGTTCAACAAGCAGCTCTCCTCCCCGTGGATCCCACTGGAAACAAGTGCAAACAGTGTGTCTTCACCGACGGCTCCCAGAGCATGTCCCCAGCTCAGGCATCCTTAGTCACTGCAGTGGGTAGTTTGGGACTTGTGTTACATGCAAGAACAAAAGGATTGTTTTTCAATTTTGCAAAGCTGAGCCTTGAAATTTAAGGATGGTGAAATGGCTTTTATCTCTTCCACTCCTTTCTAGAAAACCTGCATTTCTCTTTTTTTTTTTCTAAATTTTGTCTCATTTGCCTTCTCATGTGTGATGTTTGGCACATGCCATCTTCTCTGTAGGTTCTTGTATGTATCTTGTCTGGTGTGTGTTGTGGGGCAGGGGAGAAGGTCATATTCATTTTATAGCCCCAGTACCACTAGCATAGGATTGTGTTCTGTGCTCATGAACAGTGTTAACATAAGCTTCCTGTTTACCTTTTTTTGGAGACCTTTATCCATCTATTATTAATTTAATAAATATGTGAAGCACATGGAATTAGAATGAGGTCTATGTATGCATTGAATTCGTAAAAAAAAAATTGTTCTAGGTCCTCTGGCTATTTTTAGTTTTCAAAGACAGTTTACTTATTATTTAGATTATTACAGCCATTATATGATTTATTATTGTTTTAAGCATCTAGCATTCTGCTTGGCATAGAGTTGATTCTCAACAAATACGCATGTCTTTCCCACTCCTCTAATACCCTCAGATGTTTAGTTGAGTTTGTTCTCTGATTTTAGATATCCTCTGGACCACCTTAGTTGCATGTATCTACAGACAGAAGGTGCTGAGCACACGCACAGCCTGTATCTACTGCACCACCACCTCCACCAGCCCTTGTTTATGGCCATGTGTGGCTCCAGCCTAGAGGCAGTGAGTGTGGTGTGAAGGCTAGATCATGGGTTCTGGGGTCAAGTGATCTGTTTGCTTGCTCTGTCACTAATTTGTTTTACTTTCAATAAGTTTGTTGACTCTCTCAGTCTCAGTGTCCTCATCTGTCAAATAGGACTAACTAAGAGGGATTAACATATTAAAATGTAAATATTTAATATTAAAACATGATGGATTAAAGTAGATGATGTAGGTAAAAGCCTTAGCACTTCGTTATAAATGACAGTTGTGCTTAGCATTACTTTGAGAAGGTTTCTGTTGAGAAGCCAACTCACTGAGGATGGCACATTTCCCTGTCCCCTCAGCTTGGTGCTCCAGAGGCATAAGGGATGATGTGGCTGGAGATCCATTAAAAGAATCGAAGGCTTCAAAATTTGAATTCAAAGTCTTTTTCCTCTTCGTGTTCTGTGGCCCCTCCTTGGTTCCCAGAACCCCTCTGCTTGGAATTTACTTCCTTCTCTGTCCTGTAATTCCCTTTCCTGCATCCTGCGTACACGCACCTGGGTCACCCCACCCAGTTCTCTTCTAGCCTCATAGTTCTACAAGGTTTGAAAATACTTCTGCCATCCTTCCGTGGAAAATCTATTGTCTCTACCTTTGACGATTTCCAAATGTGTATCTGCACTGTCTCAGCTAAGCTCTGGGTCAGCCTCGGGGGAGAGGTGCTTCTGGGGATGTAGGATACAGACCCCACCACAAGTGGACTTTAATGGGCAGTCACAATTCATAAGCTTTCTCCCTTGGAAATAATATCAGTGAGTAGAAGGTACAAGGAGATGGTCTTCAGAAATTTCCACATTCAAAGATGAATTTGGCAGAGGGAAAGCAGTAAATTCCCCAGCACTGAAAATATTAAGCACAGGCTGAGAGACCACTGCTGTACAGATTTAGAGATTGGAAGGAAGAGTCAAGGAGACAGCTGAACCCAAGATACCAAGATTCTATTAACATTTCATGTTATTTTGGCATTATGATTATTACAATATTTTAAAGTTCAGAAGTTTTAGACAAAAGTGGGACAGTCTGTCATACACACACAGACACACAGACAGACACACACTCTTCGTCCATACTTGGAACTCCTTTTGCAGATTAAATAAGGTTGCAATAAAAAACTCCAGTGAAGCCAAGACCTTCCAATTTTATTTTTGAGAAGAGCACTCCAGAACAATCAGGGCAAGCTCAGAGATTAGCTGTAGTTCTTCATTTAGTTAATCCTGTTTTTCTTGCAAGAAGCAGTTTTGCCACTTCCTTTGGAGACTGAGCAAGTACATTTGTTAATAAAAATAGACTTTGCACCTTCCTCTTGCAAAAGTCCACTGCTGTAAGCCAACTTGATTTGAATGACAGGAATCTGCTCAAGTTGTGAATGGACCCAATAAACTGGAACACTCTTACCTGGGAGAAAAGAGAAATCCCAACGTTGAGTGCATATTTGGAATCAGACTGGTCTCCTGAGAATAGTGTAAATGCTTTATTATTCTGTCTTCAATTTAAACATAGCTTTCATTTGACACTTGAATCTTTATTCCCAGGGCTTCTTAAGTCTTCTACAATTTTCCTGCAGAATATGACTTAGAAAGACTCATTGCATACTTGCTGGGTACAAGGCACTACGATAAGCCTTGGGGGAAAGAGAAAAATCAGAAGCAGAAAGTTGAATAAGACATGGTTCCTGCCTAAAGGGCTTTAAAATCTACTGGGAGAGGAAGTAATGGCTAATGCTGTCAGTTATTGAGATTTTTTTTATTGATTTAACATACTTTAACCAAGAAATGTAAAGAAAAGAATATTGAAGAAAAAATTTCTTAAGGAGGGAAAGGGGAAGGAATAAAATCAAAATGCTAATGATCATTGTATTAGAGCACTGAGATTCAAAGTGATTCATTTTTCTTTTGCTGTTTCCACATTTCCTTGAATAAGATTATAATTCCTTATCATGCATGAAAATACATATAAGTTTAAAAATTATTCTAGAGTATTTTCTTACTACCTAAAACATAGCTATCATGTCTTTAGTAAGAGAATTTGCCATGAGGGACAAGGAACTATAAAGTCGAAATCAAAATCAATACGAATAGAATTTACAAATATAGTGACTTCCATGTGGTTCTGTATACACACACACACACACACACGTATATGGATATATAGATGCATACGAAACACATATTCATCTCACACACGTACGTGTGTGCACATACATGTATATGTACATACATATATTCATTGCCAACTCTAGAATGTTCTTGAACATTCTAGATGGATGTTTTGGGTTCTGTCCTTTGGTTCTTTTTTTATCCTAATGATTGAAAAGACAGCAAATGACCAACTCCCACCTTCTACTTTTACTAATACTAGTAACTGTGGTGGAAAGTAAAGAGCACCTGACTGGTGAAGCTTAGTTCTGAGTTCAGATCCTGACTCTACCCTGAGCTACTCCCTGTCTGTGCATGTGTGAGTGTTCGCTGGTGGAATGGAAGAGTCAGTCAGATCACTGCAGATACCCATAAAGGCCAATCTATTGCCTGGGTTAGGAATGAAAAGAAGACATTGATAAGAAGTACTTTGACCTCTCTTGACCTTAGAGGAAGTCTTTGGAAATATACACCATCCACTCTCCAAGCTCTTTGTGGATGAAGGCTCTGAGACCAACATACTCCAAGCTCCAGACTGCTTGTTCATCAAATTCTGACTGTCCGTTGCCCGTCAACCTGCTCCACCTGCTTCATAGAGGGCATTTCCATGGCACGGTTATACCAAAGATTGGGTGGTGACGATAATAGCTACTAAAAATAGCTATTTGTTAAAAGGCTGTCATGAGCAAAGTTCTTACCTCCATCCTCTTTTTTAATTCTCACGAGAGTCCTCCTAGTTAGCTGTTGTTTTCTTTATTCTGCAAATGTGGAAATGAGGTTCAGAGAACCAAGTAACTCACTCAAGGAGGGCCAGTTAATGAGTGAAAGATTGGCATATCAATTTAACATGGTGCAGCATTCCAGAAGGACCAAGGACAGACTGACCCCATGGATAAAAAATGATGCCAGAAATGGCTGGTGTTAGGGTTCAAGGAGGACTCTGCACTGGTGTGATCTGATTTTCTCCTTGCCAAATGACCTTTATTTTAAGGAAAGAGGCCATGCTTATCGTATAAACAGAAGAGGGCAGGAGATGGAGAGGCAGGGGACACCCTTGCAAGATGTGAGCTTTTGGCTAACTAGAACCAAAACTTAAATTACTGAATACAGATTTCCACATAAAGTTAGTAAGGTCCATTTTGAGAGCCACACTTGATCATATGCTTACATTTTTCTCTTTTTGCTCCAGGGACTTCAGAGTCTTCTGATTTCAGTACACCCTAATCCCTCTCTTCCATTTGCACCAGAACCTAGTGAGACTTAAGGCAGTTGTGAGTATCAAAATAGAACATTAACTGATAAAATTACTTAGAAGATTTGAAAGAGTAAAGGACAGCAGAGGAGAATGAAATGTGAGGAATTCTTTAAAAAGAGTTCAGTACCTCCGATCCTGTATCTAACATGGGTCCCTGAGGTGCTTTGTCCTGCCATCTACCCTCTCTCAGCATTAAAGGAGGCTGTTACAAGTACAGAGGCAAAGACTGCGTTAAACTCCACAGGGGAGCTCTGTGGGGAGCCCAGGGGACTCCGCAGGGAGTGCTGCCCCCACCCCCATGCTAAGGTGGCCAGTGGAGGCTGGAACTCCAGGTGATGGGCTGGACTTCTCTACCTAATTCCTTTGGTGCTTATGCCATGAGCCATAGACACCCAAAAGTGCAAGGGTCACCTACTCCAGAAGATTGCATTATAATTTGTCATACTGCATTGAGTCCAGGATTCTCCCTTCTGCTAATCAAATCATTTCAGTACTCAAGCTGAATCAGGGCCAGCAGGGAAATTTTCTGAAATATGACCCATTCGTGATATAAGGACTGAAAACCACATCCCAGTGCTATAAAAAAAATGATTGATCACTTACCTTACATGGAATATCTCTAGGTATTATTTTCATGAAAATGAATTTGTTAGCCTATGAATCAAAATGACCAAAGGAGATTTTTTTTCTTCCCTTATCCTTTCTTCTCACCCTTTCTTAGGTATATTGGTGGAAATAATGAGATTAGCCAGGTCCTAAATGTCATGGTGAAAAATTTGCAACCCTATCAAACACTCTGATTATTCCCTTTATCCCACAAATGTAGAGAACCCAGGCCTCATTATCTTCCCTGTGGACAGCAAGGAGACATAAATAAACTTTTCATTTCCCTTCTTGTCAATTTAATATTGGTAAATGTAAGTTTCACACTGAACCAGGGAGTTAATAGTCACTAAGTATAATTTGTAGAAGTAATCATAGTGGAAAAGACTATAGAAATGCTAACCTTTGAAGTTTAATTTTTAGTAAGAAAACAAAAATCTATTTTTTGAGTCAAAATGTTAACTTGGGCTATAAATTTTTTTTTAACTGACAAAACTTTAACTTTTTTTTTTAACTTGGTATACACAGAGAGGACTATATAAAATGTATATGTGTATTTAAAGAGTAAAAAATGAATCAAACGCCTGTGTAACCATTATCCATGTTACCAACAGACCTTGGACCTCTTATGTTCCCCAACCAGACTGCATCCCTTTTCCAACCCCAAGACAAGAATCACCCTGACTTCTGGAGTCATCATCCTTCTGCTTGCCTGTCTATGAACCTTAAACAAATATTGCTTAGTTTCACTGACTTAAACTTGCTTATTTTTTCTTCAGCAATATCAGTCCTCAGGTTCTAGCTGGCTTGGGGACAATGTGCTCATGGTCACCATGCAGTTAGCTTCGTCCACCTGGCAGGGGTTTTAATATCTGCAAAACAACTCAGGGTTGGGCTCGGGGTATCATCTGTAGCCCTTGGGGAGGAACTGAAGGTCTTTGATTTTGTTTCATGGCTAAACTACTATTATTTTGTCTTGCTTGACTGTTTTCCTCTGTTTCCACATTTTCTCACTTTTCTGATTACGTTTGCTCTGTGGAATTCAGGGAAGGCCTGGGAGGCTAAATCTTTTCTACCAACAGAAGGCAGGGGACACTGAGGTTCTGTCTCCAGGCCACAGGGTCAGTTTCAAAGCTTTTGGAAAAAGCATAGGAGATTATTTTCATAATATGTGAGAAGGCAAATATTTCTTAGATTAAAAATCAATTATAAGAAAGAAAAATATTTAGATGAATTACTCTTTATTAAAATTAAAAACTTCTGCTCATCAAAAGACACCATTAAGTAAATACATACTGAAGTCACAGTCTGGGAGAAAATAATTGCAATATATATATCTGAAAAAGGTATATCCAGGATAAATATATTTTTAAAAACTCTTATGTGGCATAATTCTAATGTGGTCCCCAAGATTTCTACCCCTAGTGTATATATTCCTACTATAATCCCCTCCCCTGCATGTGGGGAGGATCCATGAATATAATGAGTGTCACTGTTGAAACTAGGTTACAGTATATGGTAAAAGTGAAAGGATTTTGCAGGTGGAATTAGAGTCAATAATCAGTTGACTTGAATCAATAGGGAGATTATCCTGTGTGGTGAGCTTTTCAAAAGAGACTCAGAACAGGAGAGACCCTTTTACACTGGCCTTGAAGAAGCAAGACGTCATGCTGTGATTTAAACAACATTAATGTGTTATCTCACAGTTAGACAGAGGTGGCCTTTAGGAGCTGAGGACCTCAGTCCTGTAACCACAAGGAACTGAATTCCACCAATAGCCAGAATCAGCTTGGAAGAAGAAACCAAGACCCAGATGGGAAACCAGCCCCTGCCATCACTCTGACTGCAGTCTTGTCCTGGGCAGAGGACCCAGTTAAGCCTTACCCAGCCTCCTCATCCATAGAAACTGTGAGATAATAAATGTATGTTGTATAAGCCACTAAGTAATTTATGGTAATTTGTTATGCAGCACTGGAAAAATTATACATCTTATAATCCAATAATAAACAATTCAGTATTTTAAAAATCAGCAAAAGATTTAACAGATATCTCACAAAAGAAGACATACAAATGGCCAGTAAGCACAGGAAAAGATGTTCAATATCATTAGACATCAAAGAAATGAAGATTAAAATGTCAATTAGTTATTATTACATGGCCACACAACACCAAATTTTGTTTAAAAAAAGTAGATTAACTGGAAATGTGTGCATATAAAATGTTACAATCACGTTGGATAATGGTTTGGCACTTTCTGATAGATTTAAACATGTACCTATTCTTACCTATTATATGATCAGCCAATTCCACTCCTAGGTATATTTTTCCATGAGAAATGAGAACATATGTCCACAAAAAGACTCATACATAAATATTCATAGAAGGTTTATTTATAATAGTGAAAACCCAGAAAGAAATTAAAATATCCATCAATAGGAGAATGGATTTTAAAAATTATGAATACTACTCAGCAATAAACAAAAAGTTATATACTACTGAAATATACAACAAAGTGAATGAATCTCAAGCCCACTGTATTGGGCGAAGAAACCAGACACAAAAGAGTTTATACTGTGTAATCTCCTACATAATAAATTCAGCAGTAGGTGGAGGGTATCTATGATGATAGAAATCAGAATCATAATTCCCTCCAGGGGAGGAAAGACTAACTGGAAAATTGCACAAGAGAATTTTGAGGAGTGATAGATGTGTCCTTTATCTTGATTGGCTATCTAGGTAAATGTATTTAACAAATACATTTGCCATTTGCCTCTATGTACATTATACTTCATTTTAAAAAAATGCTTAAGAAAAATATAAAGGAAAAAGCATAATAAGGAATTAAAGTCAATGAGTAGCAATAACTGTTGAAATTTTGTTGAAAAAAAGAACGAGGAAAGTACAAAGTAGCTGAAACATGACATGGGGCCTAGTGAGGAATTTTTTTAAATTTTGTTTTTTATTAAAGTGTAATTGATTTACAATGTTAGTTTCATGTGTACACCAAAGCAGTTCAGTCACGCATATACATACATAAATATATTTTTCAGATTCTTCTCTATTATGTGTTATTATATTTCTCTAATAGTTGCTTGTGCTATACATTAAGCCTTGTTTATTCTATATATAGTAATCTGTATCTGTTCATCTCAAACTCCTAATTTACCCCTCCCCTGCCCTTTCCCCTTTGGTAACCATAGTTTTTTATGTTTGAGAGTCTGCTCTTGGTTTGTAAGTAAGATTTTTATCATTTTTTTAAAGATTCTACATATAAGTGATCTCATATGATATTTGTCTTTATCTGACTTACTTCACTTGACATGACAGATAATCTCTAAGTCCATCCATGTTGCTACAAATGACATTATTTCATTCTTTTTTATGGCTGAGTAATATTCCATTGTATATATGTATATAACATATGTATATAATATCTTCTTTATCCAGTCATCTGTTGATGGACGTTTAGGTTGCTTCCATGTCTTGGCTACTGTAAATAGTGCTGTTAAAAACATTGGGGAACATGTCATTTTGAATTATATTTCACTTCGGATATATGCCCAGGACTGGGATTGCTGGATCGTATGGTAACTCTGTTTTTAGCTTTCTAAGGAACCTCCATACTGTCCTCTATAGTGGCTGCACCAATTTACATTCCCACCAACAGTGTAGAAGGGTTCCTTTTTCTTGACACTCTCTCCAACATTTATTATTTGTAGACTTTTTAACAATGGCCATTCTGAACCAGTCAGTGTAAGGTGATACCTCATTGTAGTTTTGATTTGCATTTCTCTGATAATGGGTGATATTGAGCATCTTTTTGTGTGCCTGTTGGCCATCTCTATGTCTTCTTTGGAGAAATGTCTCTAGTTCTCCTGACCATTTTTTGATTGATTTTTTTTTTTTTTTTACATTAAGCTGTATGAGCTGTTTGTATATTTTGGAAATTAGTCCCTTGTTGGTCACATCATTTGCAAATATTGTCTCCCATTCTGTAGACTGTCTTTTTGTTTTGTTTATGGTGGGAATTTTTTAATGTTTACAAATAGAGCAGCATTTGTATGCTGATTGCAATGCTCCGATACAGGGAGAAAATCAATAATGCAGGAGAGAAAAGGAAGATCAGCTGAATGATGTCCTTGAGTGGGTGAGAGAGAAGGGGATATATTGTTCAAAGGGAAGGGCTGGCTTTAGACAGAAACACAGTGCACGCAAAGTATGAGGGGAGAAGGCTGGGAGTATAGTAAAGAATGAAGAGAGTGGTGCGAGGCTCAGGGCACTGTTTTTGGAGTCACTACTCTAGGGTTTCTGCTATTTAACACTTACTAGATGGATAAAGAATTTCTTGTCCTACTTTCCTATCAAGAATGTAGTATTTAATGAGACTAAGCTTGTGAAATAATAGCACCTATAAAAATAAAACTTGCTACAAATGTTATAATGAATAATGAGACTTGCACTGAAGTAGACTGGCTTATGAGGTCATGGGCTCTGCGTCTTGGATTGTTTACAGGGAGGGGATCCCATTGATGTGTGGAAGGTTAGACAAGGTGATTTCTGAGGTATCTTACCCCTCTTGGCTCTTGTGACTAATTCTGCAATAAATTTGGTAGTGCACATATCTCTTAGAGATCTTGATTTCATTTCCTTTGGCTATATACCCAGAAGTGGAATATACCCATACTGGGTCATATGGTAGTTCTATTTTTAATTTTTTGAGGAACCTCCATATTGTTTTCCATATGGCTGAGCCTATTTCCATTCCTACCAACAGTACACAAGGATTCCCTTTTCTTCACACCCTTGCCAACATTTGTTATCTACTGTATTTTTGGTAATAGACTTCCTAACAGGTATAAGGTGATATCTCATTATGATTTTGATTTGTATTTCTCTGGTGATTATGGAGGTCAAGCACCTTTTCATGTACCTATTGGCCATTCATTTATCTTCCTTGGAAAAAATGTCTATTGAGTTCCTCTGCCCATTTTATAAAGTTTTTTTTTTCTTCTTATTGAGTTATATGAGTTCCTTTTATATTTTTTATTTATGGTTGGCAAATATTTTCTCCTATTCCATATGATGTCTTTTCATTTTGCTAATGGTTTCCTTTGCTGTGCACAACCTAAGTGTCCATCAGTGAATGAATGAATAGAGAAAATGTAGTACATATACACACACACACAGGCACAATGGAATACAACTCAGCCATGAAAAAGAAATCTTGCCATTTGTGACAACATAGGTGAAGCTAGAGGACATTAAGCTAAGTGAAATAAGCCAGACACAGAAAGACAAATGCTGTATGATCTTCCTTATATATGGAATTTAAAAAGTCAAACTCATTGAATCAGAGAGTAGGACAGTAGTTGCCAGGAGCTGGTGGGGGCTGTGGGTAGTGGAGGAAATGTGGAGAGGTATTGGTCAGTTACAAGATGAATAAGTTCTGAGGCTCTAATATACAGCATGATGATTATAGTTAATAATACTTTATAGTCCCTGAGAGTAGATCTTAAGTGTTCTTACCACACACACAAAAAATGGTAACCATGCAAAGTGATGGATATGTTAGTGAGCTTCATTGTGGTATCATTTCACAATGTATATCTACGTTAAATCATCACATTGTTCACCTTAAAATTAAAAATAAATAGAATTTTTAAAAGGACAGGATTTGAAAATTTTTAATAGAGATAAATAAGGTACCTTACTGATCAAAATGAACAAAACAAGACCTAAATGCTAAAATGATGTAAGAGTATGATGTGACCACTCACCTTCCTGAGAGGCATTGTTTCAAGTGTTCTGCACGTGGTTAGACAATTTCAGGTTGTATATGTCATGAGTTGAACACGCTTCCCTGCTATGCCTTACAGCTTTTGAGGAACATTGTTTCCTCATCTATAACCTAAATAAATAAACGAATAAAGTTATATGTATATACATAGATATGTAAATGCATTAAATATAAAACAAATAAACCCCAGGTGTTGTACAGGTTAAGCAGTGCTCACCAAGCATCTAGATTAGAGCACAGCGCTGCTGGACCTCAGCACAAGCCCCGATGGTGGGAAGGACCTGGGAGTTCCTTAGGAAGGAGAACTGAGAATGAGGGGAAGGAAAGACCAGGAGCTCCCCAGGCCCCTTCTTCATTCCAGTTGACTTCCTTGTGGTAAATTGCAGAAAAGCAACTTATTGTGAGATGAAATCTTTAATGTGGCAGGAAAAATACTTATAAAAGTGTAAAATCTCCCTTCAGAGAATCTTTTCTGTCCACAGCTGTACACATCAGAAATTCAGTTCCACTGAAGTTTCTATAAGTCATGTCCTAGAACCACCTTGTTAAAACTGGCCCCTCTGCAGAGCAAATCAGTTCTGAGTATTACCTCTGTTATAAATACTTTTCAACAGTTTTCGTATATAAAAAGTAGCTATATAAACATCTGTCTGAAAATAACCTTTACCTTTCTGAGTAAAGAAGAAAGGGAAGAAATAAAATTGAGCAATGGGTGGATGTCAGTGGATATGCTTATATTAAGGATGAGTTGAGGCAAGTGTAGGTAGAGAGGAGAAATATATTATTAATAACTCAGTTACTAAACCAGGCTCCGGTTGGCCATAGCTTTGCTCGGAGCCAGGGGTCTGCAGATGTTTTATGAAAAGGACCAGATAGTAAATATTTCAGGCTTAGTGAGCCACAGAGCCTGGGGGACAACTGTTCAACTCTGCCTTGCAGCAAGAGAGCAGCCACCAACAAGAGGAAATGAATGAGTGTGGCTGTGTTCCAATAAGGCTCAATCTACAAAAATAGATGACAAACGTGGTCCAAGTTTTGGTGACAGACACCAGGGTCGAAGACTATTTCTGCATTGTGAAGCTTAGAATATCGATAAGGAAGATGAAGAAAGTTCGCACTTATTAAAAGTCAATTTATGTACCTGGAACTTCCATATCTATGATATCCCCATACGTGCACAACTGCTCTGAAAGGGGGCCCTGTGCTTTCTGATTTTTACCCCTGGGGAAATCTTCAAACCACTTTTCCAAAGGCACCTTGGTGTTAGTGGCTTTTGCACTCAAATTTATTTCCAAAGAGTCGTATCTTTCTATTACTCTAAAATGAAGAATCATCAAGCACAATTTTTTAAAGTAAGAAGTCTTAAAAGTAAGAATGGCTACCAAACAACAAAAGAGTTAAAGAATGAGGTAACTCAGGTCCCTGATACAAAGGTGTTTTGTAATGAAGCTGCCTTAAAAAAGAAAAGAAAAGAAAAAAAAAATCACATGAAGCAGGTTCCTGCATTATCTGGGCAACGTTCCACTCAAGGACAAAAATACTTCTCAGCAGAGCCTCCAGTGATGTGTGCCAGGGGAAGGCAAGGGCAAAATCAGGAGGCCCAGGGAGGGTGTTCAGTGTTTCTGCTTCCCTAGTAGACATTCCCTTGTGTTTAAGGTCCTGGTTCTTTCCTTCCCAGCTTCCATTTCTCCTATGAAAAGAAGCCAATGCCTGGCATCACCTGCTTTTTCCTCATGTTTTCAGTGGCTACCAGCTCCCTTTCAGCTCCCTTGCATGGGCTGGTACAGCCCAAGATGGGGTCTCTTGGATGGGATCCCAAGATAACCCTATGGAAATTAGTGCCCTGCTCCCTAACTCATTGTCCCAGAAAGATGACAATCGCCCAACATCAGTTAGGCAGGCCGTTGATCCACCTCCAAATTCTCTTGAAGATCCACGTGATGCCTCAACAGGCACCATCATTTTAAGTTAGATTGTCAAACTGTCAATTTCAACAGCTACCTAACAAATACTTGTGGTCCCTCACCTGGAAATACCGGGAATCAGGGAATGAGCAGGATTGGAGGGGAGTAAGTGGGTCCTTAAATTCACAGTGCCTGTTTCCTTCAGACCTTACAGATGTGAGTGGGAGAGGCAGGGCAGTAGTGAAAAGGGAGAAGGTGGTTTACAAATGAATATTCCTTGATGCCTCAGAGCCCGATTTCTCCAGAGGAGCATGGGTGGGGAATGGGACCTGAGCAAACGGAGCTCTAGGAGCTACAGACATGGAGGAGAAACCACCAGCATCTTGCAGAGCTTGAAACTGACGCCTGATTTAGCTCAGGTCCAACCAAAGGCCCCATCCCTGCAAGACCTTCTATACACGTGAGGGGCTAGACTCACCCAAAGGGCCCCTTCCAGGCTTAACATCTTCTGGTCCTGCCTAAGGAGAGGATGGGCTGCCATCCCTGATGGTTCATCTGCCCCAGGACTCCCCCTGGCATGCCCGATATATTTCGGGGTGCTGGCAAGATGATGCAGAGAGGACCTCACCTCCCTTTATTGCCTGTCCTTTAGCTTTTCACCACCCTCAGACACAATATTATAAAGTCACATCAAACCTGTCAGTAAATGAAATCTGCATCTAGAGAAATGGATTCCAGAGAAGGAGAAGCTTGGAGAGGCCCCCTGAGGCTGGAGAAGCTCACAATGGTCAGTCTACTCTCACCTCTGCCAAGATGTTTCAGTGAGGGAAAAAAAAAAATCAAATCTTTACAAGTGTGGGAATGTTAAAAATTCTTAAATATATATAATGTTACAATCTTTCAAGATTCCCTTTAGAGGGATTTATCTTTGGGGTCCCAGCCACTCACACTCCAGGAGAGAAATTGTGGACATGACAGAAAAAGTACAGAACAATGTACATTTTGTCTGTTTTGAGGGCAAGATCTCCAGTGTCTCATTTGCCCTTACACACAGGAGATGCTTGATGCATGATTGTGAAATAAATGAACCGCTTCAAGGACATTAATAAATCACAGAAGCCAGCTCCTCAAGCACAGAACATTTTGTTAGGTTCTGTAGATCAGCCATCACTTCGCTAGAATAACACAACACACAAGTGAATGAAAAATATTTAGCTTGAGAATGAAATCTCCTACTTAAAATAAGGACAAACGAAGCTAACAGCCTCCGGTGCACAGACGCACCGCCGTCTTAACAACCAGAATGTATCAGTGTTCAGGGGGAGACAGTCCTCCTGCCTCTTTCCCTGCTCACCCCCTGTTCAGGTGGCAGGGGCCAGGAAGAGCCCTTCAGTTGCCATCATCTGGAGCCACACCTCCACAGGCGGCTTTGAGACTGTGTCTAAGTGCTTGGAACCTGAGCTTGGAGGGAGAAACCCTCCAACCAGAGATAGGGGACTCCTCTGATGACTGACTTTGGCTTGACCATTTCCCAAGGCTTTGCCCAGCCTTCCTGAGACAGCAGGGCCACAGTCAGGGCACTGTTACCTCCCTGCCTTCCTCCCTCTCCTGTTCTCTGAGGAGCAGACTGGCAATCCTCCCAGCTTCTCTGAATCCCTTCCTGCTTTCCCTCCCACAGGAATTTCCCCTAATAACATCCCTGCACATTTAATCCCATCTTGGCATGCAGGCTAACGTATCAAGATGAAGGGAAGACTCTTGGGCCATACAGCAGGCATAGCCCTTGAGCCTTTTCTCTGATCCCGATAAAATGAAGACCCTCAGGTACCCAGCCTTCCACATGTCCTACTGTCCCTGTAAAGAGATACCAATTGCTTTAGATAATGGAAGATCTATTGCTTTTAGGAAAGGCAGTAACAATATAACAACATATAATTATATGTAAAATATACATCTATATGGCAGAAATTAAAGAAATTTACTTAAAATATAAAATCTAAGCACTACCATCTAAAACAGGAGGGAACATGTGCATTTAAAAAGGTAACAGACAGAGATTAATGTTCATTCCACTGTCTATGTCACTGTGTTAATTCTTGAAAGTACTCGAAACCATCTCACTTAATCCTCCCGTCACCTAGGATTTCCTATTGTCATCACCTCAAGGTTACAGATAAAGAGACTGAAACACAGACAGGTTAAATGACTTGCCCCAGGTCATACACAGCCTGTAATTTTGGATTCCGCAATTCTGGCTCTGGAAGTTGCACTCTGAACTGCTCTGCTCTCCAGCCTCCTATTTTATTATCTGCATTAAACCTGATAAACACTTAACCAAGCAGCTCTTCAACTCCCAATCTTGGCTTGCTTATCCAATTCCAATTTCCTGATCGGCCCCCACCATTTATGGCTTAGGCTCTGCCTCTCAGGATTGATTTCAGTGATTAAATTTGGAAAGAACAAATCACCAGGGGATTCGGCTTCAAAGAGTACAGCCCATTCTGAAGTAGCACCACTGTCACGGGACACAGCAGGGCGGTGTGTGGGTAGTAAAAGAATTTATGAGACAAGGAAAAGTTTAAGAGACAAAGAAAAAGTTTAATAGGTATGCTGCTATAGGCAGCAGCAGGCCACACAGACAAGAGGTGCCTGTGTGACCCTGAGGGTCAGTTGTTGGGGTCTTTTATTAGGGAGGGTTACATCAGGTACCATACAAGGTTTTGACTGGTTGTAGGTGATGTAAGAGGATAAGGGTCTGTGAAAGGAACATTGGGATTTATGACTCTGATAAGGTAGAGACATGAGCGGAAACAGACCAGCCTGAATTATTGTGGGATTAGGCATTGCCTAGGGCTGTGAGTTTGTTAGGGCAAACATGCCCAGTAAAGGCATAGCAAAGGGAAAGCAGATTTATTTAGAGAGATGCACACTCCATAGACAGAGTGTGGTCCATCTCACTCAGAAGGGAGAGCGGCTTAGGAGATACACACTCCATAGGCAGAATACAGGCCATCTCAGAAAGGTGAGAGGGAGAGAGACTGAGAGGTGTCGGGGGTGTTTAAAGTATAAGGTACACACTCCATAGAGAGTACGGGCTGTCTCCAGAAGGCAAGAGAGAGTGACCGCTAGATCCAGAGCTGTCAGTTTTTATGGGCTCAGTAATTTCATATACTAATGAGCAGAATTGTTCCATCTGCTTTGGGGAAGGGGCAGGGATTTCCAGGAATTGGGCCCCTGCCCTCCTTTAAAGGTCAGCCTAGGAGCTGTCATGGCGCCTGTGGGTTGCCATGAGGCTCAAGGTCTACAGGAAGTCGAGTCTTCTGCCATCTTGGTAGTAGCCAGTTTGTCCTGTCCTCGATTGCTGTGTCATTCCTTCAGTGGTGGTGCCCTGTCCCCTTCTCTCCTGTCTCACTTCCATAGTTCCTCACTTGCAGAGAGAGTGTCCAAGCAGCCCACCGCATGGCTGCCAGAACTGACCAGGCTGAATTAATCAAAGTCAGATCAAGAGCAGCTATTGTACCACCTCACTTTTCTTCTTGTCGGCATCATACATATTCTCTAATCTATTCTCCCATAAATTCAACTTAATTGGGATAAAAGATCTTTTTAATTATTAAAAATATAAATTATTAATTATTTTTGAGAAATTAATTTGCATCTTTCTCTCACATTCACATTAACTAGCCTTAGGGTAACATTATGTTGACTAATAGAGGTGATTAAGAAGAGAACTTAAGGAAGAAAATACAGTCTTTTACATTTACTACATGTTTATGAATTCCAGTAGTCTTCCTTCCTTCCATTTGAGTTTCTATTTGGTGCCATTTCTCTTTATCCTAAAAAAATTTATTTTAACTTCTTTCATCTTAAAATGTTTTATTCTTCCTTCCCTTTTGTTTCAAAGTTAATAGGTTGAATTTTTAGAGCAGTTCTAGGTCTACAGAAAAATTGAGATGAAAGGACTGGGAGTTCCCATAAACTCCCTCCTCCTCCCTCTTACCTGTTGTTAACATCTTACATGAGTTCAGTACATTTGTTCCAGTTGATGAGCCAATATTGATACAGTATTGTTAACTAAAGTTCATGGTTTATGTTAGGGTTGACTCTCTGTGTTATACATTCTATAGGTTTTGACAATTGTATAATGACATGAGTCCAAAATTAATACAATATCCTATAAAATAGTTCCACTGCCCTAAAATTATCCTGTGCTCTACGTGTTTGTTCCTGTCTCCATCTGCCTAAACCACTGATCACCCCGACCTTTCTACTCTCTCTAGAATTTTGCCTTTTCCAGAAATGTCATCTAGTTGGAAGCATACAATGTGATGGTTAATTTTATGTATCAACTTGACTCAGCCATGGGTGGCCCAGATATTTGGTTAAATGTTATTCTGAGTGTGTTTGTTGTTTCTAGATGAGATTAACATTTAAACTTATAGATCAAATAAAACAAATTGCCCTCCCCAATGTGGGTCGGCCTCATCCAATTCAATGATGATCTGAATGGAACACAAGGCTAAGGGAGGGAGACTTGGCTCTCTCCGTCTCACTGTCTTTGAGCCGGGGCTTTAATCATCTCCTGCCTTTGCACTTGGATTAGGACTGGAACTTATGTTATCATCTCTCCTGGGTCTCCAGCTTGCTGAATGCAGATCTTGGAACTTGTTGACCTCTGTGATTGTGTGAACCAGAATTCTTTATAATAAATCTCCTTATATAAGTATATCCTGTTTATTCTGTTTCTGTGGAGAACTCTGATTAATACGTATAGTATATGGCCTTTTCAGATTGCTTAGCAGTATACATTTACAATTCTTCTCTGTCTTTTTATAGCTTGATAGCTCATTTCTTTCTATTATTAAATAATATTCCATTGGTCACTTTCAAGTTTTAATAAATATGAGTGAAATTGTTATAAATATCTGTGTGCAGGTTTTTGTGTGGACATGCATTTTCAGTTCATGTGGGTAAATACCAAGGAGTGAGACTGCTGGATCACAGTTTTGCTGGAGCAAAGGTAAACTATGCATTATCTATACTTATTACAAATTATAAATCAAATGAATGTAAATCATATGGATTTTTCTGTGCACTGGTTCCCCAAAGAGACAGATGCAAGTGTTATGGTTTAGTAAAGACTTCAGATGCGTAATCTCAAAAAAGGAGTTAAGTGGAAAAGGGTTAAAGCCCAGGAAGTAGATCATATATTCTTTGAAGTAGAAAATATTCTTTGAAGTAGCAAATACAGTGACTTTGCTGTGAATTGTAGAACACTTTACAATTAGGTCATGGAACTCTCTGTGAGGAAGAGAATGATGTGTTTGGTTTTTTTTAGAGGAATGACCTTTCTGATGGCCCCTACTGGAATTGTTTTCTTTTCTCCAAAATAATGGGTTAATTTCAAGACAGTCATAACTAATTTATGTGTGGTGCTTTCCCAGTTTATGGAGAATTTTTAAGACAATTTATCTCATTTAATCCCTACAAAAGTTAACAGGATAATTATCTCTGACTTATTTGTAGACTCAGACAAGCCAAGCAACATTAACAGGACACCCAGTTAGTGACTGAGCCGGGCACTGAAACCAGACTTTCAACACCAAACTTCCAACAGATGAGCATCCTACCATGTTGCCTTTGCAGACAAAGATTAATTAAATAGCCCCTGACATCGTGACGTGACTCCACAGTAACCAGAACCCAAACACCAGGAGTCAGTGGGTTGGGCTTTAGTTGAGGTCTGAAGCACTACAAGCAGTTGTAGAGACACAGGAGAAAGTTACAGGGTTAGAGCAAATGGCAGCGGTGCATGCAGAAGAGAAAGGAAGAACAGTTTTGTGTAAGTCCCCTATGGGTGGATCTGGAGGAGGACGAAAGTAAACAGGAGAGAGGGAATGCAACGCAGGCCACAGAAGGCAGGGGCAGGGGAAGAGGAATTTCGGGAGAGATGGCAGAGTACAAAGAAGTCCTCAGGGGAGAGAGAGAGGAACACAAAAGATAAAAGAATGATCACAAACGCCAGCTACACAACAGCAGCAAGTCAGCATGTACCCTGTGCCTGTGATAGGCATTACTTCCAGATAACACAGAGGGATTGGGTACCAAGTCCCATATCCACAGCTTATAAAAATGCAAAACGTAGAACAGGTCTGACTGACTCCAGAATCCACTCTCTAGGGACTCTGAGAATTTAGCATTGTGCGTAACAGCGCCCTCGTAGCAGGGTATTCGGGCCTTAAGTATCACAGAGCAGGCTGTAAATCCCTGGTTGGGCACAAGAAGAGAGAAAATGAGAACCAGGAGGCAGAGGAAAGAGGCACCAGGGGCAGCAGAGAAGCGCTGGCACACTGACCTCTCCACGCCTGACAAAAGTTGTTAGTTGGGAGAAGCAGGTAGTTAAAAAGTCATTTCAAATCTGGAACTCCTGAAACACCTTCAGTATGGATGTTTCTAGGTTTGCCCAGAGTGTGACTGCTATTTTCAAGCAGCATAATTTTTATTTAAATTTGCAGTGAAAAACCCAGTCAGGCATTATCTGAAGCAGTAATAACATTTAATAGTTGTGCATTGCTTTTACTAGTTTTCAAAGAGGTTTTGCACACATAATATTATTTGGTTCTCAAGAATTCTGTGAAGAGGTTATTGCTGTTTCAAGTTTCTTTAGAAGAAGAAAAAAGAATCATCTCAGTGAGGCACAAGACTTGGAAGAAAAAGCATGAACCGAGCTGTGCTGGCCCAGCCTGATAGTTATTAGTTTGTGACACTGGGTGAGTTACTAACTTTTCTGAACCTCAGTGTCCTATTTGCAAAATAAGATTATCATTTATAACTTGCAATGTGTTTTGTTAGCATCACATAAGATAATATATAAAATACCTCACCATGCCTAAAACAAAGTGGATGCCCAATAAATATTTTATGTAATTTGTCAGGATTCTTGGCTGCAAGTGACCAAATTCTGACCCAGATTATTTATTATCTTAGTCAAACTGTAGGAACAGCCAGGATGCAGTTGAACCTTAGAAACGACAACCAGCAATAGGAAAGCAGATAAATATCGCACCATCCTTTCTCTCAGCTTCTCTCTGGATGTCATTTTCATTCTTTCTTATTCCAGATTGTGTTTCTTCACACGGAGGCAAGTATGATGGCGACTGAGCTCTATGTCTTCTGCCACTGAATAGAATTAGAATTTGACTCTCTGGGCCCTGACCTGATGTCAAGCGCCCCCACCCCCACCCCCACCCCCACAGAACTCACTGAACGCTGCTACACTGACAGTCATGCTTACTATGGTTGAGGGTACAAGTGAGAACCATTCGAAGGAGAAGGCACAAAGGCCAAACTCTGGAAAGGTGTGGAGCTCCTGGTTGTCTTCTCCCTGTGGAGTCATGGGTGGTGGTAACCTCCTCCTGGTCACATGAGTGACGAGACGCACAGAGTACTGCCAACCAGGGAAGCTCACCTGAGCTGCTGTGTCCAGAACTCTTGCTGGGGCTCCGTTGCATAGGTGTGAGTGATTGAATCATCGCCCGTGTGGTTGAACTCAGTCTTTAGCCACCTTCCCAGAGATCGGGCTGACGTTCCATGGCCCAGATAGCCCCTCAAGAATCACCTCACTAGCACAATGTGGGACCTGAGGGACTCATGGTGAATAACAGACTCCAGCACTCAGGGCATTCCAAGTGTTTAGAAGTTACCTCTCTGGATGACACATTCCTTACTGCGTGGTTTTTTTCTTTCTTCCCTGTCTTTACTCATGTTTATTTCTTTTCCTTGATACACTGCACCAGATTGCAGTATAACTGTAAAAACAGAGGTGTTAATCAAGGGTATTGAAAGGGTTGTTTTCAACAGCACCATTAAGATTAATATTTGGTGTAAGTTTTTAATAGATATCCTGTATCAGATTGGGAAACTTTTCTCCTACTCCTAGTTTGTTAAAAGTAGGGATTTTTGTCAAGAACAAAATAGAATTTTTCACTTTATTTGCATGTGATAAGATAGTTGTATAGTTCTCCTTTATTCTGCCAATGAAGATAATTACACTGATTTTCTAATGTAAAAAATGTATCCATTGGTGGAGTAAACACAATTTGATCATGATTTATCCTTTTTATATGTTACTGAATTCTGTTTGCTGATTATTTTTTTTCCTATTTTATCCATGAATAAAAATTTTCTGGAATTTTCCTGGACTTCTTGTCATGTCCTTGTTGGGTGTTAGAGCTATAGTTCTGCTGGCTTCAAAATACAAGTTTGGGAGTGTTCCCTTTTTACAAATTTTCTGGGAGAGTTTGTGTATTATTGGCATTATTTGATCCTGAACGTTTGGCGGAATTTCCTATTGAAATGATCTGGACCAAATTTCAGTTATGGATTCAATGCCTTTAATCATGATAGGAACACACAGACTTTCTGTTTCCTTTTATGTCACTTCTGTTAAGTTGGTGCTTTTCTATGCATATTTGTTACTTTTAAGTTTCCAGTGCATTGTTATAAAGTTGTTCATGATATCCTGTTACTATTTTTCAGTGACTTCATGGTCTATAGTTATGTCTCCTAAGGTAGGAGTTATTTCATCCTACAATTTTGAAGATTTCATTTCATTATCTTTTGACTTTAGTTTCTTTACTTGAAAAGTTAGGTGACAGTTGTCACTCTTTTTCATGAAATCTGAATTTTTTTCTCTGGCTGCTTTTAAGATTTTCTCTTTAACTTTGTTGTACTTAAGTTTTACTGTGATGTGTCTAGATTGTGTGTGTGTGTTTGAACACGTGCTTCTCTTGCTTGGGGAGTTACTGGGCCTTTTGCTTTTCAATAATTTTGGAAAATTCTCTCAAATATTGTCTCTCCTCCATTCTTGTCTTATTTCTTTCAGGAACTACTATTTTATATATTATACCATTTTTACCATATCCTCTCTCTCTGTCTCTCTTTGTCTCTTGTATATATATGTGTGTGTGTGTGTGTGTGTGTGTGCGTGTGTGTGAATTCCTTTTGTTTCCCTAGGAGTCACCTTAGATATTTTCTTCTGACGCAACCTCCAGCCTATTAATTCTCTCTTCAGCCATGTATAATCTGCAGTTAAACCCATCCCTCAAGGTTTTAATTTCTGTTATTGTATCTTTTTTTTTTAATTCTAAAGTTTCTATTTGATTCTTTCTCAAATCTGTATCACCTGTCATTGTTTTTGTTTCTTGGCTAAAATATTCTACCTAGACAAGAACAAACTAAGTATAGTTAAAATTTGTGAGATATGGTTCTAATATCTGGAGTCTCCATGTCCCAGTGATTCTTTTCTTTTATTCTGGGGTGTGTGTGTGTGTGTGTGTGTGTGTGTGTGTGTTAATGTGCCTGGTTATGTTTTGTTGTGTCCCAGGTATAGTTATTGGAATTTTATTTGTAAGAAAAATGTAAGGACTAGGATAAATGTGAAGGTTTGCTTTACTTGTAGTTCATCTAAATTACTTAGTCTGCTATCACTGGAAAAGGAAATGCTAGAGTGGTCTTTTAAAAATACAATGATAATTATGCCACTTCCCAATTCAAATATTTTCAGTGACTCTCCATAGAACGTAGAATAAAATCTAAATTCTGTTCACAGTTAAAGATCACTTCTTCTTCAACCTCACTGCATTTTTTAGTTTTTCCTGATTTCCGGAAGCTTCTTTCTGTTTCCACTCCACCCTGGCTCTTTGGGTGGCTTGTTCTCACTCATCCTTTAGTTCTCAGGGAAATATGACTGACTCAAGGGGAAACCTGACCTAACTAAACTAGCCTGTTCAACCTCAACTTATTATTCTCCATCACTCTGTTTACTTTCAATGCTTACCAAAATCAATAATATTTGATTATTCTTATTGTTTGCTCATTTATTACTTATTTTCTCCTACCACTGGAATGTACATTTTGAGAACTGGGACTGTTTCTCTGGTAGCTGGCAGGAAGCCTCCCACAAAGTAATTATTCAGTAAACAGAGTTTTAATGAATGACATTGGTTGTTTTAAGTGCCGAGAATAAATTCAAAAATAGGAATATTCATTGTTTTTGTCATCTTTGTGGTAGTAGTAGTAGCAGCAGAAGCAGTAAGACAGTTAAAAATAATAGTATAGCCATGAGAAGCAGTTAGAGTGAGTTGGAATCCTACTTTGCCACTTACTACCTGTGTGACCTTAGACAAGTTCGCTAACTTCTCAGTGTTACAATTTCCTGATCTTTAGAAGAATGATAATCAAGTCTCCATCCCTTATCCAAATCCTGAGCCTGGATATATTTAGGAGTTCAGAATTTTCCTTATTTTAGAAAAGTAATCTGGTACATATACCATATATTCTATAACAATCCCAGTAGTGTCTGGGGCAACTTCCATAATTAAACACATTCATATTTTTGCAGTAAAATATGCAAATATCATCCATAAATGGAATAATTAGACCATAAGTGGGGTTGTAACAGTAAAGATCAGATTCTACTATGCAGACTTTGAAAACTTGGTTTTCAAGAGCTGATCCTTGGGAACCCAAATGCATGTAGAACATAGAATTCTAGAACTATGGTCTGGGAACTGAGAAAAATCCTAGTGGTCTTTTTTACAACTTCTCCAAATTTAATGAAGAGAAAACCTAAGACACAAAGACATCAGACGACGTCCCTAAGATCGCATTGCTCGTTTCTCCTAGTGCTGGAGACTGACCTTCAGTTTAGTGTCCTTTCTGCTCTGCCATAATATAAAAAAATAGAAGATAATTTTGTTTCAGACTTGAAAACTAGAACTAATGGATTGTTCTCAGAATTCTTCCCAACCTTGAAATTGTAAAATGTAGACTGACTTTTTATGATCAATGGGTAATTTTTTTGATCACCAGAAAGTATACCTTTCTTAGTAGATGGTGATAAAGAGAAGAAATGACCTTGCATCAGGACTTGCAAGGTCATGAAGACATAAACAAAGAAGATGAGTAAGAAATAGAAGTTAGCATGTGAATTTTCCTAATGGGAAATAAATACTATATTATTTATTTTGTATAGAGAAAATGATGATGAGCCAGCAGGGAAGTTAGAGTTGGTAAATAGAAATAGCTGTCGAGGTCACTGGAAAACCCCCCTTTCAAAATGGGAAAAGAGCTTCCTGTCTTATTGCTCATTATCTCAAATAGCAAATGATATTTCAAAAAATGTGCACAATTGACTGACATTTACTTTAGCTATGAGAATCAAGTCATTATTAGTCATACATCAAATATTAGATCGTCTTCAGTCGATGAAAATCACTAAACTTGCCCATCTGGGCAGTTAGTGTATGTTTTTGTAAAGATAAAAGTGCATCTTAATTTACTTAGAAGTTTCAGAACCCACCATTCTACGGGGAAATATATTAAAGTTAAACCTGAAGTCACAATTAATGACATGAACATGGGATTATAACCTCTTAATTAGTAGTGGCAGTCATAGGACAGTTGAAACACAAATGCCACACAGACTGCTGAAATTCTTTTCTCTTAGATTCCTTAGAGGCAGAAAATTCTCTGGATTTTCTGTTCAGAGGAAAGTGTGGGCAGAAAGAAGGGGCAGCAGCGTTCCAGCGTGACATTGCAATTAAAAAAGAAAAATGGATACAATTCTGCCTTGCAAGTATACTTTTGTTCTCCTTTTGAAATAATCCATAAGACTTGCAAAAGGGCCTCCAGGCATGAGCAGTATGTATATTTGCTTGCATGGAAGGCTGATTTCTTGGAACACAAAATTTCTCACTTTTAAAAGTGTAACTGAAGACATAGTTCAGTCTCCCTGATGAGCTACAGGAACATGAAACTTTAGGACAGAGACTCATAGTCTACAAGCAACTCGGCTCACGCTGTATATCTATCTAATCTAAGCTTAATTGTTATGTTTTCTTGATAGAATTTTATTTTATTACACAAAAATCCAGAAAAGCATACATTGAAGGTTATCATTATCTACATTTTGTTGTTCCTTCCCATTTTTTCTATGCATGTATTTGTGATTTTTAAGAACAACAAAACTTTATTATACCAAGCAAAGAGATTTGAAGCTTGTTTTTCATTCAAAATAATAATGTGAATACCTTTCTATGGCAGTAAATATTTTTATGCATAGTTTAATGGCTGAAAAAAATAATATCATGTTTTCTAGAACCAGCCATGTGCTAAGTATTTTAAATTATCTTTTTAACATCTAATCCTCTTAACAAACTTTAAAAGATCAGTATTATTATTCTCCTCCTATACAGCTAAAGAAATCAAAGTACTGGTTTAAATAATATATCCAAGCACACATACCTAGAAAGTCAGAGAAACAGAATGTAAACACAGGCACTCTAATTCCAAGAGTTTATGCCCTGAGTTGCATCACTCAGTCTTTTCTTTGCGTGCACAATCCACAATATGTTTAACCCTTCCTTAATTGTTAGACCTGTAAATTGTTTCCTTTTTTTCTTCTTTCTCTCTCTTACCCCACCCCTCCCCTCCTTTCTTTCCATTATAAGCAATTCTTTGATAAGCATCTGTGTAGCAAAACCTTGGTACATCGCCTCAAAGTTCAAATGGCTTTGAGTCACAACTACTCTACATTCTCACCCTCTGCTATTGAATAGGTTCATGTGACAAGTTCTGGTTGATGGGCCATGAGCAGCTATGAGCTAGATCACTTTGTGGACAAAGCACAGAAGACTGGCTGAGCTCTCCATGAGCCCTCTTACCCACCTGGTGCAGCTTGAGAGTTAGGATGATGGGAGCCCAGAGGACAAGGCCCCCATCAGCCTGGGCCCCTGAGTAACCACACAGCCCAGCACACCCACCTCCCGCTCATCTGTTTGGAGCCTGGAGCTTGAGCCACAAAACAAAAATATCTTTGTGTTAAGTCACTGAGTTATTAGGTTTAAACTGTGACAACACATAGTGGGAATTAGGCAGTATCTAGCAAAAATTATATCCATTTGCCTTCTGACTCAGCCATCCTATTTCTAGGAACCTTCCCCAGTCATTATGGCAAAAAATAAAAAAAGAAAGAAAGAGTGTATGTACAAGGTTATTAATTGCAGAGGAAATGACTTCTGGATATTTTTGGGCAAATACACATCAAAAGCATTTAGTTCATCTTTTACTTTTGCTTTTTAAGAATCTGTCCTCTACTTGAAAAAATGAAAATACTATCTACTGAATTGGAGTTACGTTCTTGTGATTATTTGTGTTTATATGCTTGTCTGTTTGCTCACTTGTGCACACATGCATGCATCCTCCTGATGTTGAGGAAGTTCAGAGCAGTTTCCTAAAGTTGACACTTGGATGTTCAGATGGCATCAAGGTCAGGTACATGAGTAGATTGTATCCTGAATTATCTGTGGGAAAAGCAGGTTGTATCATTAGGAACTAAAAAGTGCAGGATAATTTAAAGATAAAAGGTGTCCGGTAGGGGGCAGGGTATATAGCACCAGTGGTAGAGCATATTCTTAGCATGCATCAGGTCCTGGGTTCAAGTCCCATACCTCCATTAAAAAAACTAATTAAGTAAATAAATTTAATTACCTCCCCCACCAAACAAACAAAGTGTCAGAGAAGCGTTTCTCCAAGGTCCTTTCATCTGAATGCTTAGTTTCAAACTTAGTTTCAAACTGAGGCAAGTTAAGACTCTTAATTGAGGGGTCTTAGAATGCTTAAGAGGACACCAGAGATGGTGGAGGACTGTGAGTTTGGGTGTTAACACAGAGTAAGATGCCTTTAGTGTTTACATATAGAGCATACAGTATTTTAATTTCCTCAAGGTATTTAGCTTCCTTTGCATTTCAGAGAGCGCAATTTTGCAAGATTTCCTCTTTCCCTTTGGGTAAATGTTCAGTGCAAGTGCATTTCTTGAGAACCTTCTGAAAGATATAGTGCTTTTTTCCTGTTTTCTCTCAAGGTCTCACTAAACAGAGCGTCTTAGGAAATGGGAATTTATAATGACACCCACCTCCAAGCACTCGTGTGTCTGTGAACATTTCTCAGTGATCTCCCGCTTTCAGGAGCCTTTCCCACATCAGGAGCCACATTTCCCAGGCGTGGGCTTTGTACCGCATTCAGAAAGCGACCTGTGGCCAGCACACAAAACTGGAAACGTCGTCGCTGTGGTGAGAATACCTAATGTACCCAGAGAGGCCATGCGGCAGAAGCCAGCCCTGACAAATCAAAACTTTGGGGGAAGCTTTTGAAGAGGGAATCTCTTGTCTTAATGCAATTGGTGGCCGAGGCAGGAGCGCGATGCAGAGGGAGCCTGCCGGTACTTCTGGCCTTCTTTTCAGGCAATAATCAAAATGCAGAATGTCAACAGGAGGGCTCTGCTCCCACACGTTCATAGTAACTTATCCGACGCTAACCACAGAAGGTACTGTAGAAATGGGGATGAATGCAAGAGGGAAACTGCCACCCCGAATACGGCTGCAGGGGGGCAGTCGAGAAGAGAAGCTTCATCAGTGGAGGACACTTGGGTCACTTAATCACTCAGGAGTTGGTGCTTTTCCTTGCGGAGATAGAAGGATGTTGGGGAAAGCTGTGTCTCTTGCCCCTGCCATGTTTCTGGCCTATTTGCATGTAGCGGAGAAAGTCACCAAGCTATCACTAATTGACTGTGGGTCTTGGGCCATTCCCAGTTTGAAGCCCAGTAAATAAGATTGTCATCTAGTGATGAGGAAATTAGAAAGAAGGGATGTGTAATGGGCATAACTTTGTACATTTCAGTTTTAAACTTACTGGAGGACTTTCTCATGGAGAGGTGTGTTAAACGGATAGGATTAAGGAGAAGAGGAGAGATGGAGGTGCCTCAGTGAGCTCCTTAGGACTTAGAACTATAGACAGCTACAGCTGGGTTCTTGGGCACAGAGAAGCAATGGTTTTCCAAAGGAAGAAAGTCAGGGAAAGGAAGGAAATATATACAGGGGGAGACTCCTAGGAGGAGGAAGGGACCATGTGTTCATGGGAGCAAAAAGGGCTGGAGGTGGAGGCCCTGCAGCTTCACAGTCAGTGGACAGGCTTTGGAGAGTGACAACCTGGAGTCAAATCTGCTAATTCTCACCAAGCCTCAGTTTCCTCATTTGCCAATTGGACAATAATAATAACTACTTCAGAGAGTTTGGGGAAAGAAATTGAGAAAATATCTGAAAAACACTTAGTACAGTGCCTGGAATATAGTAAGCCCTCGACAAATAGTAGCTATTTATTTATTAAAACATAAAAAATAGAATGACAATCTCCAAGTCCATCCATGTTGCTGCAAATGGCATTATTTATTCTTTTTTATGGCCAAGTAGTATTCTGTTGTATAAATATACCACAGCTTCTTTATCCAGTCATCTGTCGATGGACATTTAGGTTGTTTCCATGTCTTGGCTATTGCATATAATGCTGCAATGAAAATACCAGAGACTGACACATTGTATCTGACTATACTTCAATAAAATTTTTTTTTAAAACCCATAAAAAATAGAAATAAAAAACAGTAGCTAATGGTGTTCTTTTAGAATGTAGAGGAGAGAGTGAGGGTGAAAAGAAGAGCCAAGGCTAAATCCATGGTTGAAGATACAGGAATATATTCATGGGCTTTGGAAGGTGCCAAGGGACTTCCATATTTATATTCTATAGTTCTTCATACATATGTATCTTATAACCTCTTGAAAACATTCTGTCTTCTATGAAAGGGAGAAATATTTTTCTATGCCTTTTCTGTATCTGAGCATTCAACCAAGATTAACTGGAGAGATAAGTTTTCTTAATCTGAGCACTGCATATTTTGCATTTCCAATGACATCTAGATTGCTTTACAGACAAGGAGGAAGAATGTTGCGTAGGTACGTTGCGGCAATATTCCCAGGAACATTGTTTTATCAAGCACATGGGTGGACCCTGAGCCTATTCTGTTCTTGATTCTGCCCTGGAATGAGATCTTTCACCCACACAGTGCTCCTTACTTATGCTCAGGAATGTCCCCCAACACTTCTGCAGAGATAATGCCCCTGTCTTGGTTTATGTGGGCTACTCTGATTCATGATTATTTATGGTTTCTGTCACCTACTAGAAGAAAACAGTGCTGACATGTAAAAACAAAAATGGGTTTGAATGCTGGATCTATAGCTTGTAAGTTTTGTTATAGTAATGAAACAAGGAGACCATTAAACCGAGATGACTTTACTGTGTTAACAGCCTCTGTATGCAAACTCAGACCTAACGCTGCAATGCCTCACGTTGATAAACCTAAGAACAACCCAGTCACAGTCAAGGAGGCTTTCCCAGATAAGACAACCACTTAGAACTATAGCTAGCCAAGTAATTTCCCCGCTTTGTTTTCCTCCTTTCTCTATAGAAGTCTTTCCCCAAGCCCCTGTCAGCCATGGGTCCTGAACCACTTCCAGTTTAGTACTGCCCAATTCGAATCAGTTTATGCCCAAATAAACTCTTAAAATGTTTAACGTGCCTCAGCTTATCTTTTTTAATACCTTTATGATCTAAACTTTCACTTCCCTACTCGAATGCAGGCATAATTCACAGAATTGTGGAAGTAAAATTAGTGTACATAAAAGATCTTTATAAATTATAACATACCTTGTAAGTGCATAGTGGTATTATTAAATTTTTCCTCTTTAATAGTTTAACTCTCTCCTACTCTCTCCCTGGGCACTTTTAGCTACTGAAGAAATAGCAGCGTCTGGCAATCAAGTAGTATTAAGATGTGTGTTCAACGGCCACTAATTCCCGGCCTCACGGAACTGACTCACATTCTTCTAGATGAGAAGCATTTGTTTGGCTGTGATTATGAAGAGAAGCCTTCTCCCCAAACACACATACATTTACCCAGCAAATTTTGTTGGACTGGGAATCAAGTCAAGTCTATTCAATAGCCAAGTGTTGAAAGTTAAAAAGAGGGAACAGAGAAGGGTAACATAACAAAGTCTGTGGTTTTCTTCCCGCACCAACAACCAGTTCTCCAAACTTTGACGCCAAGTAAGTGTCCAAAAATTCAATTTGATTCTGACACCGTCTTCCTGGAGCAGATATCAGATCCCGTGAGTTAAAGGGCTCCGTTCAACAAGACGGCCCCTACTTCAGATGCCAGCTGCCAATAGATTTCTCAGCCTACCTATGCTTCTGCCCCCAAACTACAAGTTTTGGGGTGTCCCACGACTCCCCCCTCCCAGGTTTGGTAAATTGTTAGAATGGCTCACAAACTCAGGAAAATGCTTTATTTATGGTTACTGGTTTTAAGAAGAAAACCACAGGCCACAAGTGGAGTCACTTACGCTAGACAGTGCCACCCAACTGGGGCTTAATACCTAACCTGACTTCAGCTTCAGCACCCCCCCCAGGAATGGATCCTTAATTGGTCTGTCCGGAATTTTCTGGTCAGCACCAGTAAGATGAAGTAACCCACGTAATAAGACCTGTTTTCCCCCAAGGGAGATGACCTGAAGTAATCCTTTTCTTCTTTTTAAGTCCTGCTGTTAAAAACATTTTCCTTTCCCCTCTGCTTTAGAAGCTCTATGCCAGGAACCAGGAACAAAAACCAAATATTTATATTTTGTATATAATTTTCACACCACCAAACCCACAGCTTCTCTTTCCCTGAAACAGAGACTTCTTGGCTAGATAATTCAGTTCAGTCTGTTCTTTCAGAGTTCATTGTCTGAACAAAGACCAAATATATATATATTTTTATTATACGAAACAAAGTGATGAGGCTTCTAATAATATATTGCTTCAAAGGGTATTTTCTTGTTGAGTTGACCCTAAAACTCTTGTCTTGGCCTCTTCAGTGCAGTAGACTTGGTTAGTCCTAGTCAGAGAGACTAAGATTGACCCCACGTATTCCCCTAACAAAGACCGAAGTATACAAACTAGACCAGCCTTATATTAATTTACAGAAGAAAGTTTTCTTTTTCTGTCATATGAATGCACATGTCTTCATCCTGATACCATCCTATAATGTCAGAATACACAGAAAGCCAAGATAGCAATCAAAAGATTGCTTTCAGAGCATGAAATTAGAGCAAAAGAAACGGAGAGCCTTAAGGCACATTCTGCCTGGCTCTGGTGATTCTCGGAGAATCACCTCTCTCCGTCATACAGTGCATCTCCCTAGTGACTGAAACATTCGTGAATCTAGGATTGATTGTCTCTCTTTCTAGGTGGTGCTAAATAAACACCGCCAGCATCAGGCTTTGTACTTTATTCTTCTGTGCTGACCAGCCGCACCTTCTGTTCACACACTCTTTGTCAAAACAGGGTACTTTATAACTGGTGTTTCTGTAATTAAGAAATTACAGTTCGTTGACTGAAAAAAATGCACAGCTTAAAGGTTGAGAATTATGTTTTATTGGGTGGCTTTATTGAGCACCATAGCCTGAGATGGTAGCTTCTCAGATAGCTCTGAGGGACTGTCCCAAAGAGGTAAAGGAGGAGCCAGGATACACACACACACACACACACACACACACACACACACACACACACAAACATGAGAAAATATTACCACTAACCACAAAAAACACACATCTCAAGTTAATGGTTTTAGTGCCTTTCTGTATATGGGAAGATGCAAGAGTCTGGGCTCACTGAAATTATTCCTTTGATGTGCATCTTAACTATCTAGGGACAGTATCCTCTTTTCCTCCATCCTGAGTTCCCCTCAGGGCACACCTTTGGGATGGAGGGCGACTGCAGTAGCTGATGGCTTGATGGCAGGCGATAGTCTTTGTCCAGAAGTCTTATTTCTAATACTGTTTCCCTGAGATTTCATCCTACTCACCTTGGAGTTTTGAGTGTTCCTAACTCTTAAACTATAGATGTAAACACAGTCTCTTGGAGTTGCCTTTCAGTTGTCTAACCATATCATCTAGTTGTGGGTTTTACTGGTTTAACTTCATGCATTTCCAAGTTGTTAATAAGAGACATCACTTATTCAGGGTCTCCCATATACCTATGTTTCTGAACTCTGAGTTAGACTCTTCCAGGGGCAAGGAATAGAGAATCACACTGATTAGCTCAAGAAAGAAAGGGGGATGGTGAAAAGAGAAGTACTGCTGTGGATAAGGGACAGGAGGGCTGCGTGGGAGCCAAGGATGCAGACCAAACTTTGACACAGTCTCAGAAAGAGGATGCTCTAGGGAGGTCAGTAGCAAAATGTTCTGGATCTTCTCTCAAGTATTTGACCGTTAAAGAAACTCAGATAATTTCAAATGTTTTTTCTAGTCTCTTTCTGGCTTCCTTGGCTTATATTCCGTGTATTTTCTCTCTTGATCATATCTTGTGGTATTCATAATTTAAATTTTTCATGTTCTCTCATTATCTGGACTGTATCTCATTTTCTCTCCCATTTCTGTTATCCCACTGCTGACAGTTAAATCTCTTGGTATTTTCCAAATTAAAATACCCAAAAGCAAGTATTTGATTGGTCCAACCCATCTTTCTTAGACATGCTTCTTTTTACAACAAGTTCATCTGTGGGTACCTTGAATCAGATGCCTGCTTCCAATCCCAGGACATTGCTATAAGGTGCATATATCTTCTATGCTTAAAAAAAATCAATTATTTTATATGCTTAGGACCAATTCATCTGTAGGGACAGTAAGAAGAACCATCTTCCTTGGCAAAGCAGGAACCATGATCAGCCAATTTATTTAAGTTTCTTGATAAGGAAGTTGCATACATTAGCTCACTTAATCCTCCCAACAAACATATGGGGTAGATATTATTATCCTCACTTTGCAGAAAAAGAAATTTAGGCTTAGCAAGATTAAGCCCCAAATCATGCAGCTTCTAAGTGGCAGGAAAAAGTACTCCCAGAGAGTTGATTATGCTTTAAATGTCCCCAAAGCCCATAGTTTAATAGCTCAAGTTGTCTCGAGGGTAAAGATCTGTATCATCTAAGAGTAGAGACAAACTATTGCCATGACATTTGAGCACATAGTAAAAGGGCATACTATAAAAATAGTTACCATTCTCTAAGTACTTTCTATGGACCAGGTTGCTGTTCCAAATGTTATAAGTAGATTATTTCTTTGAATCTTCATAATAACCCTATGACATAGGTACAATTATTATCTTCATATTATAAATGAAAGCTGATATACAAAAGGAAAGAGAGGTCCAGATTTTTTTAAAAAGTGGCCCTTTTTAAAAGATTTTTATCTTTTAACTTTATTTTTTAATTTAATTTAATTTTATTTTTAATTTTGTTGAAGTGTAGTTGATTTACAAAGTTAATTTCAGATATACAGAAAAGTAATTCAGTTATATATATACATACATTTTTTTCAGATTCTTTTCCATTATATGTTAATACAAGAAATTAAATATAGTCACCAATACAATAGTTCCTTGCTGTTTATTTATTTTATATACAGTAATGTGGATCTGTTAATCCCAAACCCCTAATTTATACCACCCCCCCCCACTTCTCCTTTTGTAACTATAGTTTGTTTTCTAAGTTTGAGAGTCCATTTCTGGTTTGGAAATAAAATTTGTATCATTTTTTTTTAGATTCCATGTATAAGTAATATTATATGATACTTGTCTTTCTCTGTCTGACTTAATATGATAATCTCTAGGTCCATCCATATTGCTACAAATGGCATTATTTCCATTTTTATGGCTGAGTAGTATTCCATTGTACATACATATACCGTACCTTTTTATCCAGTTATCTGTCAATGGACATTCAGGCTGTTTCCATGTCTTGGCTATTGTAAACAGTACTGCTATTATGTTGGGGTGCATATGTCTTTTTGAATTATAGTTTTCTCTGGAAGATAGAGAATGTTAAAAGCATCAAGAGAAAAGCAACAAATAAGATACAAGGGAGCTCTCATAAGGCTATCAGCTGATTTTTCAGCAGAAACTCTGCAGGCCAGAGGGGAGTGACATGGTATATTTAAAATGATGAAAGCGGAACACCTAAAACCAAGAATACTCTACTTACGAAAGCTCTTGTTCAGATTTGATGAGAAATAAAAACTTTACAGATCAGCAAACACTTAAAGAATAAAGCAATAGCTTTACAACAAATTCTAAAGGAAGTTCTCTAAGCAGAAAAGAAAAGACCACAATCAGAAACAAGAAAACTACAAAATGGAAAAGCTCACTGGTAAAGGCAAATATTCATTAAAGGTAGGAGATCATTCTTGCACAAACTAGTAGGAAGGGAAAAGACGATAGTAGTAAAAACTTCTGTATCCACAATAAGCAATTAAGAGATACACAAAACAGATGTAAAATATGATATCAAAAACAGTAATGTGAGAGGAGGAGAGTGCAATTGCAGGGAACTTAAAATGCACTTGAAAATAAGAGGTCAGCAGCTTAAAGCAATCACATATATATGTCTTTTGATTTTTCCATCAACAGACAAAGTACATTCTTTACTAAGCATGCTTTCCCTCACAAACTAATAGCCCTAGGCAATGCCTAATCTCACAACAGCTCAGGCTGGTTTGTTTTAGCTCAAGTCTCCACTTTATCAGAGTCATAAACCCCACTGCCTTCATAGACCCTAAGCCTCTGACCTCACCTACAACCAATCAGAGACTTGTGCACAAGCTGATCAGGCACCTTGTGACCGACCTTATAAAAGACCCAACAACCAGCCCCTGGGGCTCACACAGGCACCTCTCACCTGCGTGGCCCGCTGTTATGTATGGTAGCATCACCTAATAAACTCCTTTGCTATCGTCCTCCTTCATCTCTTATAAATTCTTTTACCACCCCGTGTCACCGGCCCATTACCACGTCACCACCACCCTTGCCCCACAACAACTTTTTCTATAAATATTCTCCTCTACCTTTTCTTCTCCCTACATCCAAAAGCCCTGTCCCCAAAAGGGTAGCTAATTATTTTTCTGAAAAAATTTTAATGCATTTTCATATGTCTCAGGGTCTGCTTCTGAAATGATAAGAAACTCTGCTGCCCACGAGTCACAGACACTGACCAGGAATGAGAAAGAGGGTGTGACTTGCACAAGAGTGATGACGGCTGCTAGAGAGCAGAACTCTCGTGAAACTTTGATGGAAAGGGATTCTATTCTCTCACTGTCCATCACATTCCCTGTGATTAGTAAGACTCACCCAGTGTCATCTGTGATCAGAAATGACAGGCAGTCAATTCAGTCTTTATTGATCATCAAAAGTTGCCTGCCAGTGGCTAAGTAGTGAAAGAGAAGGACAAATGACCCAAAGTCTGAAAAAGAGATATTTCATTCCAGAATATCCAGCAGATAATGAGGACAGGCTACCCTGTCACAGCCAGGAGGAAGAGGAAGGCTGTGCTCAATAACGCCTCCTTCCTCGGGCTCCCAGCGCTTTGCTGGGCCTCTGACTCAACTCTTGTTCCTGGATGTCTCAGTGTTTAGTTGGTCATGTGCAAATCTATCATCCTCACTGAACTGTGAGCTCCTTAAGACCAGTGTCCATGTGCCTAGGTCATAGCAGATACTCAAATATTTTCTGAATGGAAATTTTTAGTATTGTCCCTCGATATCTAGGTTATAAATCAAGACATAGAGAATAGTCTTAACCATGACTGTTCAAAGAGTCAGTGAATTTCCAGTCTACTCGCATGCAATACAATATCTCACGCTTCTCAGTTTGGGGAGTCTTTAATCTCGCCCTGAGGAGCTGAGTTCCCAAAGTTGCTGGGCTCTTTCTTAGTTCCTTCCTCCTGACTTCCTCCTTCTCCAGGATGTGTCAGTAAATTACAAGCCATGTGGGAAAAGTTTCCTGGGTTTCCTTTCTCTGTGTCATACGTTTCATATGGGAGGATATCTGGTGGAGGGAGGGAATGACTTCTGCCCTCGATACTTTATCTGCGTTTCCTATGGATCTGAATATGACCCGGGGCAGTGAGGCAAAAGGAATGTAACAGTTACTTTTCCAATATTTATTGCTGACTTTAAACCTGCATAGCCTTCACTTCCTCTTCCTCTTCTTTTCCCTGCCCCCCTCCCCCCTTTCACACTCTTTCCCACTTATAAAATGCAGTGAGTCAGGTGTGGAAGAGGTGGTCGTGGATGGGGTCCACCTTGGCCGCATTTTAGAGAACCCTGTGTTTCTAGTGTGAATAGCAATGGGAGAGTTTACCTAGTCTGATAACCTCGTTTAACATGTAAGATGGCCAGAACTCAGGGTGTTCAAATGACTTGCCCAAGATTATTCTCGTGGTGAGAATGGGTGGAAGAGAAAAAAAAAATTGTTTTTTTTAATTCTCAGCTCAGTGCCTTGTTGCTGTGGAACACTTGTTGAGAAAAATAAAATGGGCAGTAAGTATGTCAGCTTTATTGCCATTTCAAGACCTACCACAGAGCTTCAGACAAACAGAGGTTAATAATGCTTTTCTTGTGTAAAGACAATACCCTAAATGAGCACAGGGCATGCCGACATGCATTCCTACAAGCTCACTGTCACTCCACATTAAAATTTGAAGAACTCTGCTCAATATTACTTCACCCCACAGTCTTTCCAAATATGGGCAACTATTGCTTTAGTCCAGCTAACTCCAGAGTAAATAAGAATATCCACTGTAAATGGCACTGGTTATTAAATACATGATTTGAGTGAGGTTTTTTTCGTGTTGTGTGTGTGTGAGTGTCTGTGTGTGTATGTTATTTGTTTCATTTCCGTGGCATGAGCCAGGCAGCTCTAACCATTACCATAATGAACAGAGCTAGGCTAGAGTTTTAAATTAAAATCAATGTTGTGCTTAGCGCCCCCTGTTCCAGTCCTCACTTCCTGATGTGTGTTTTTCAGCAGCTGCTGTTGTTTTCAGGCAGGACGAGCTCCAAACTAGCAAAATTGCAAAGTGGGCACAAAATTGTCTTTGTGCAATTCCTTCAGAGGCCCCAGGCTTCCCTTCCAAGCTCCTGGATCCTGCTACCTTCTGTCCTTTTACAATCACAAGCCCTTGTTGTAGGGTTCTGTTGGGATTTATTTACTTAAAGTTATCCCAGGCCCCAGAGAGGATGTTGACATTTCCTGCCCCTTCTCCATCAAAATCTTCTCCAAGGGACCCACTGCATTACGGGCTAATCAATTTGATAAAGTAAATAGAACAGAGGTATTAATGACTGGGAATGACCTAAATTAACCTTCTCAGATAATTGTGTGCATTTTTGCAGAATGCTTATTGCTTTTAGAAGTGAGAAAAGTGATTAGCAAAATATGATTCTGTATGGAGAGAGTGAATTTGCCTCCAGGAGACCTTCTAACACTCGTCAAATCATGCTGGGCAGGTGTCCTCACACCAGCCAGGGGAGAAGTGAATGAGTAGGTCAGCACCTTAACTTGAATCCAAGGCCACAGGTCACGGTCTTAAATTAAGCTAGCTTTTTGACAAATAAGGCACCAATCCATCACCACTGAGAGAAAATGGAATTGAAGCAGAAGCTGCCGTAAACAAGTTAGTGGTATGATCTTCATATGTAAACGTGTCTTTTCACTTAGTGTTTGCAAGAAATGGAAGGAAAGTGACAAACACGCCAAACTGTAGCTCTGGGACTATGTCAAAATAAACCATGTTGAAAATTAAAGTCTTACTGTGCTTGCATTGCTGGGTTGTTTGTCTAAAAAGCACAGTTTGCACAGGTAATGTGTTACATCATGACACAAACATTCTGGCCCTCAGCAAAGAGCTCTGTTTGGAGGGAAAAGAACTTCATTGTCAAGAAAATGAAAAAGAGGCACAGAACTAAGGTTGAAAGAAGGAGAATTAAAAAAAAACAAACTCCTTCCACAAGTTGAGTCCAAGCTGCTTGTCCAAAACGCCACTGGGAATGTCAAAATGTTTTTACTTTGTCTTTCCTTTTACTAGTCTAGGAAAAACTTGTATAACTTTCTGATGTTGTATCGCACTCATTCAGCAACAGTTACCCTCCTTGACAGAGAAGCAGATCCACCTGCATTTATATTCTTAGCTTAGTGATGAGGAAAAAGGAATATTAATTAATCCAGGCATCACACATTTGAGGTCTACTATGTAGAGGATGGTTAGCTTTATCGCTGGGATCAGAGGCAGGGGTTGACTTGAAATATGAAGAAGACAGTTCTCACTTTCAAGGAGCCAAAATCTAAAGGGGAGGGGATAGACAAAAACAGAGTTCTAATGTGGGGAGGTGAGTGTCCTTGATAAAGACACGTAGAATGTGGGCGGGGCTGCAGGGCAGCAACACGGAATCTCTAAGAAATGACTAGGGTGTTTCACTGACCAACCAGGCTTGGTGCACACTATCTAGAGAAGCATTAGGTAACAGCTTGACCTTCTTTTATTCAACTTAAATTTCATTTGGAGCATCGGGAAGGAAGCTGATGCAAATTGGCAAGACATAACCAACACCTACTTGGTAACTAGTTAACTGGGGAAGAGTTAATTAATCTAATTTATTTTGCTTATACCACCTATATATTTTTATAATGGGATAGAAATGGATAAGACACATTTCTTTACTGGTATGTGTTTCATTGAATTCAGAATAACTTCTGTGTCTCCCTTTTTCAGGATTACTATTTCCAAATGGGTAGCTTTGGGAATCACACCTTTCTTTAAAGTCTGATAATGCAAATAGAAGTCAGTTCTAGAACTTCTGGGTAGAAGGTACAAAAAACAGTAGATTTTTGTCCCAATATAAGGAAGAAATTTCCATAGACTCTGTTCTCCACAATGGAATGGACAGACTCTCCGGGAAACAATCCCTTTGTTAGGTACGCCCAGACATGTAGAAGACAGTCTTCTCTGCTGGGTGGGAGTTTGAGCTTGATGGTCTTTAAAGACCCTTCCAGCTTTAAGTTCTGTAAATAATTCTCTCTTCTAAGTTGAGGTCTCTGGCTTAACCTGGGTTCCACAGCAAACCAAGACTGCGACAAAGCTTGTTTGCCGAAGCGCTATTGGAGGGTGAATTCCCACGGCCGTCAGTGAGAGAGAGACAAAGGAAACTAAAACAAGAAAGAGGGAAAAGCAAGTTCAAGGCGGTGCCCTACCCAGCTGGCCACGTCTTCACAAGAAACACCAGCTGGGGTCTTCCAGAGAGGTGGGGCAGAAACACCGCGCCCCACCACACAGTGACGCGGGGTGGGAGGAAGAGGAAGTGACCTGCTGCGTCTTCCCGTCTCCTGGTTGGTCTTCACTGATCAGAGTTTGCCCCATGGGATGCTGACCCTCCTGCACTTGTAGGTTGTGTTGCCTGGCCCTTCAGAAGAGCTACTAGAAAAACAGTGTGGTTTTATTTGTATCTAGAAGTTGTTGGGAGAGCCATGGTCCATCTGGCTGGGTGATGTCAGGTGAAGTGGAGACTTGGCCTATCTTGGCCCTCATTCTTGAAAAAACCTGAGGTGTTGGGAGGTTAAGCTAAATGGCAGCCAATCAGAGCTCTCCCCTGAGCCAGTGGTCAACCCTGTGGCCAGTGGAGCTGAGCAAATCAGAGGAAGCATATAACCTGGGTCCAGTATAGCATATCCTGTCTGTCTCAGTGCCTGTTTCCAACACAGACTCTCCTGAGTTGGAGCTTCACCCCCTACATTAAAACTTAGGCAGTATGTTGTAGAGATGGGAGCAGAAATGAGAAAAACCGCATGAATTAACCAAACACAAAGAAAGAAATATTGAATAGAAAGATTTTTATAAGACAGAAACAGAAGATTTCAGTGCAACTTTATCTGAAACTTTCCCCTTCATTCTTCCCCATCCTCTGATAAATGTCACAGTTCCATGGGAAATGCATTTTTCATGTACCAGGGTGCCTGCGACCTTTAGCTCCTGGAGCTGGAGTGCAGCACCCCAGGCCTCCACGAGGGAGACTGGCTCTGATTCCAGGATCACGGCATGGGATTTGCACGCCTCTAGTGGGCCAGGACTCAGAGAGCTTTTCTAGGGACTGCTGGAGCTGCTGTGGCAGAGTTGTGGGTGGGCCGGAAGGTTAATTGACTGGCTAAGATCTTACTTTCTACATTTTGAAAAGTTTGCCTCTTTTGCCTCCCAGTTCAGGGATTGTTCTGCTTTCTGACAGTTGCACAATTCTCTTCCACAGCCCAAACAGAAAACTGGCCATGAGTGAGGAATAAAAATAACTCTGCTTAGTATGGAGAAAGAAATTACAGGGTAAACCCTTGTTGTTGCAAGCATCTGGCCTCTTCCATCTCAATTCACATTCACCCCTTAACTCAGTGTCATTTATCACTATCCTCACCACAGACTGAAATAGTTTTGTCACAGTCATTTAGAGCCTCCAGATTACCAATTCAGTTGGCTCATTCTTAGTACTTATCTCCTTCAGCTCTTCACAGTCCTTGGTATCTCAGACCATTCTCTTCCTAAAATGTATTTTCTCTAGTTTGGACATGACCTCTTTTTTTAGATTCTCTTTTGCCTTGGAACCCTTCATTATCTCTCCAGCTGGTTTTGAGACAGGAGGGAAGGCGGCAGGGCACAACCATTGAAGGACTGACACAGCAACTGAGGACGGGACAAACTGGTTAGAACCAAGATGGCAGAGGACTCGACTTCCAGTAGACCTAGAGCCTCATGGCAGCCCACAGGCACCATGACAGCTCCTGGGCTGGCCTTAAAAGGTCCAAAAGTGGGCAGGGGCCCAATTCCTGGAAATCTCTGCTCATTTCCCAAAATAGTTGGGATAATCCTCCTATTCATTAGCATATGAAATTACTGAGCCCATAGTGACTAATAACCCTGTCATCGCTCGCTCTCTTGCCTTCTTGAGACAGCCCGACTCTGTCTGTGGAGTGTGTATCTATTTTTGCTACAAACTAAACACTCCTACACCTCTTGGGCTCCCTCCCTCTCACCTTTTGAAATGGCCCACGTTCTGCCCATGGAGTGCGTATCTTCTAAGCCTCTCTCCCTTCTGAGTGAGGCAGCCTGCGCTCTGTCTATGGAGTGTGCATCTCTCTAAATAAACTTGTTTTCACTTTGCTATGCCTCACTCTTGAATTCTTCCCTGCACGAGGCAAGAACCTATTCTCCGACAGCAGTGTCTTTTCTTCTAATAGCTTCTCAAGTGTTAGTTCTCCAGAAATGGCCCACGGCCAGTTTTTCTTCAGCCCTCATGACTTCAATGATTAATTGAACGTGGGTGGCTCCCACATCTGCGTCTGTATCCCAGTCCTCTCTCTCCTGAGATATGGAATCTTACTTCACACTCCATAGGCAGGATGGACATTTGCTGGACATTATCTCCTGGAAGACTCATTAGGTGTCTCAAACTTAAGATGTATTAAGGTCAACTACTCCATCTGCATCTTGCCTCCCAGATGTGTTTCCTCTCTTTCATTGTAAATGATAGTAAATGATATCATCGTCCACCCAACTGCCCTCAGAACTTAAGGGTCATCCTAGACTTTTCTCCCCTTTTCAAACATTTCCTGACCTAGGAGCTAATGGAATCACTTCCTCTTTTTCCTGTCCCCATACTGTTGATGCCCCGATGCTGGCCCTCATAATTGCCCAACTCTTTTGCCCTTGAACCTTCCCCCTTGCTAAAATTTGTCCTACGTCCACACTCCTGAGACCGTATTCAAAAATCCAGTTCTGACCACCTTATTCCCTGATGTCTTTAGTCAGTTTCTCTAAAAGTGGAGCCAGAAACAGGAGGTGCAGTGCTTGTGATTCACTGAAGGGTCCTCCCAGGAAAAACCTACAAGGGAGGGAGTGAGGAAGATAGGGAAGGGAGAAGACCGTGTTGTCAGATGAAGTCTAGACTTGGTCCTTCCACAGGGGAGGGGCTCACAAGGATAAACCACAACATGGAGTTGTTCCTTTTGTGTCGTTGGGTAACTCCACGTTTGCCTGTGGATTGCCTGAGATGTTGGTGGGGAAGAGGAGTAACTTCTAAGCCAAAGCAGCTTATCAGCAGAGGACAGTTCTCCAAAGAATAGAGGAAATTGTAAGCATTCAGCAGTCAGCAGGTACACCAGCAGGAGGGAGTGCAGACTGGTTCAGTAAAGGGGAGCCAAATAGGTACCACACCTTAAACTTACATTCAAGTAGAAGAAAATAAGAACCGCTCAGCATGACCCTTCCCTGCTTGACCCTTGCCAGTCTTACCGCTTACCATTCTCTCCTCCCTGCCATCCTCATTTGAATTTCCCCTGCAGGTGGAATCTACTGTGTATATTCATAGCCTTATTCTTTTCTTCCTGCTGTTCCCTTTGCATGGAATTCCTTCCCTTCTTCTCTGAAAAATTCCTATAAGCAGCACTTTGCAGGAAACCGCCCTCAGCAGGAAACTCCTTTTTTCCCTTGCCATTTTAGCAAAGCTATATTGTCACTAACCTTAAATCAATCCCCCCCTCCCACCAATGCTCTGCTCACCTCTGGCCCTAGCAAACCTTTCAGAACTTCTAATCACACAACACCTTGTCTAACCTGTTAGTTCTTTCCATAGATCAAAGAAGTAGAAATGAAGAATAATTAACAGATGACCAGACCTCTTCCCTAGCTTCCCCTTCAGGAATCTTGCGAACAAACGTGTATAAACTAACGTGTGAGCAGGGTAGCATCTAAAGAAGGATCGCAGGAAGTCAGCAGGCCTGCATGCAGTGGGGGCTGGCAGTGGTCCTGACCCTTATCTCAGTCATTAACTGAGATTACTTTCCCCTTTTCCCTTTAAAACTTTCATGGCCGAGCAGAATCTACGGAGTTGTTTTTTGGAGGACACGAGCCTTCCTTCTCCACAGATTGCTGACATTCTGATTAAAAGCAACTTTCCTTTCTACCAACAGTTGCCTCCCAGTATTGATTTCCCAGTGATGAGCAAGCAGCATGAGTTCGGTAACACTCCAGCTCAAATGTCACACTTGTGAAGCCATCACTGAAATTCCTAGACAGCATTGATCACGCCTGTGTCTGGTTGCCACTGCATTTCATATATAGCTTTATTATAATATTTTTGAATTGTAGATACTTGTCAGAATGCTTGCTCCTTTTTCTAGGTTTTTGGAAGGCAAAGATCATATGTCTTTGAACCCCTGGCAAAAATTCTGGTACTTTTGAACTAAACCTAGGAAAAAGTCTAGTGTTTTTTGGTTTTGTTTTTGTTTGTTTGTTTTTGTTGTTTTTTTTTTTTCAAAAACTCCATGAATGTTGGTCAAATTGAATCACATATTTGCCCCCATTCTAGAAGCAGTAATCAGTACATCTCTGAGACACATAATGACTCATAAGGTCTTCAACTATGAGATAGTTGCTGATTTGATTGCACTTTTGCTTACTGTCATGAATTACTTTGATTTTGTAATATTTATTGCACATCCTCATTCTTTTATTTCCATCTCCATTTCTGTATTATTCTTACTTCACAAATATTAAAAATAGGCAAGGTTCGGTACACCAGAAACTAACACAACATTGTAAATCAACTACACTTCAATAAGCAAATTTTTTTAAATAGACAAGGTTCAGATTATGTGAAATAAACTTGAGTGCTCCATAGAATACCGACTACGTAAATCCAAACGACAAATCAATAATGATTGATCAAAGCAAAGAAGTATCTTTTCTGAAAGTCATATCAATCAGAGGTGATATTGATATTGAAGGGAAAAGGTGATGAAGCTTTTTGATTCAGTGACTTTGGCATGGTCAAGGCATCCAAACAATAGCTCTTTTTTATGGTAATTTTCGTATATCTGTTTGCTCTTTTCCAGCTTATTCAGGCATAACTTATAGACAATAAAATTCATTCTTATTAAGTGTACAGTTTGCACACAGTCATGTAACCATGATCCCCTTCAGCGACCACTCTCCCCAAGCACCCACTGACCTACATTTCTAGTATTTCATATAAATACAATTATGCAATGTACCCAGTGTGCTTTTTGTATTTCAGTTCTTTTACTTAGCATAAAGTTTTCTAGGTTTGTTCATGTTGCTGTATGTTTAGCATCTTATTCCTTTGCTGTGTGAGTGTTACGTAACTTGTTTACCCATTCACCAGTTGTTAGACATTTGGGCTATTTTCACATTGGGGATATGATAAATAATGATGCTATAAACATTGATGTTCAAGTCTTTTTTTGAGAACATATATTTTCATTTCTCTTGGGTAAATACCTAGGGGTGAGTGAGAGTGTTCAGTTGTATGATTACTGTATGCTTAACTTTATAAAATGTTGCCAAACTAATTTCCAAAGTGGTCTCACCATTTTATATTGTCAGTAGCAGTGTTGAGAGGTCAAGAGGCCAACACATGGTGTGCTCAGTACTTTTGACTTTGTTTATTCTAGTAAGTATAATGGTTTTAATTTGCATTTCTCTGATGACTAATGATGTTTCGTGTACTTCATGACTGTGCATATATCTTCTGTGAAAAGTCTGTCCAAATATTTTATCCATGTCTTAGTGAGGCAGAGGGGTTGTTCATCTTCCTGTAATGGAGTGGCTTTTAAAACTACATTTTGGATAAAAGCCCTGTGCCGCATATCTGTTTTGAGGAAGCTCTCAGTTTCGATGGAGCCCTTTTCTGTCTGTGCTATTCTCTGGTTTGAGTCATGCTTTTTGTGTCTTGCTGAAGAACACTTTGCCTAATCCGATATCAGAGAAATTATATGAACATTTTCTTCTAAAAATTATATGAACATTTTAGTCAAACAATCGCCCTCTTATTAATGGTTACTTTCATTCATCTCTCCCCAGTTTTTATATGGTGTCTTTCAAAGGTGCCTATTTTAAATGATCAAAAGCCATCTGATATAGACATACAAGAAAGAAGTTACAATTTGTTTTACAGTTATCAAGGTTATAACATAGTAAATATGTTAAGGTAGGATTTTTGAAGGAAGTCCATAAAGATATATATCAAAATGGAAGTGTTCATCTCTTAGTGGTAGAATTACAAGTGGCATTTATTTTCTTATTTTTGCTTTACTGTAGTTTTCTGATTGTTTCCACAAGAGTATGTGCATAAGTTACATATTTTAAAATACTATTAGCATGCATAAATAGTAATAAATCATGACAAGAAGAAGGCAAGTTTACATGATTAAGCTCATTTCTAGTTGTGTCTTATTTATAATGGCAAATTCAAGAAAACCAAAAATTGTCTGTGAAGCTGAAGCTTTCATCTTAATGTACCCATTGCTTTGACATGCCCACAGTTACTACATTGAGTTTTCATTCACCTTTTACTTAATAGAATATCTAAAAAGTATCTTCATTAACTTCACCTTGGGCTCTAAATTTTTCTTCAAATCATTATATCGTAGAGAAGTGAACTAGGAAGCTGTGGTGACTGCTGACACCCTCCTCGATCTCTCCTTACTCATTTCCTCCAGCTCCCCCTCCTGGGAAGTAGCAAAGGCCAGTGAGAGTTATTAACGTTCAAAGTGGCTGCAACTGCAAGAAACTCAAGCCATTGAACAAAGAGCCACTCCACCTCCACCAGGAGAGCAAGGTCTACCAACTTCCACGAGTTTTCTCCTCTGGAGATGTAGACTCCACTAGGCTGGTGCAGGTAACGTGATTCCTTGAGCACTTGCTTTGTCTCTCCTATGACCACATCCGTAAGAAGAACAAAAGAACCACAGCGTCAGAGCATGCCTTGACCTCGCAGTGCAATACAATCCCTTTTATTTATAATTATAAATTTATAATTATCATTTACAACTTACAGTTTACTTATAAATGATTGCAGCCTTCTTTTCTTGCATACGTTTGTTCCAAACTCCCACCTAACCTTCTTCCAATGTCCTCTGGCTAGAACACAGCTAAGTAGAATTTTCTTTATTTACATGGGCCTTTTCCTTCTACAATATTAATATAAGTAACAGGCCCTAAGCCTGGTAACCAGCTATGGTGACGGCACAGCCTCAAAAGGGAACTCTCTCATTTCTGAGCTCCCAGGCAGGTAACCTCTCTGCTGCATCTTCTTTAATCTTGTCAGTATCTCCCACGTCTTCGCTGAATTAAAACCAATTCTACTAAGTAAGGCTAGTGTATTTTCCTCCAGTTCAATGATTTTCTATTCTGGTCAATGCCAAACAAGAGTTTCTAGAGGAATTGTGGGTCACGATTAGCCCCAGTCTGTATCTTGCTGTTAGTTCTCTAACAGCTGGCCACAGGCCTGCAGTGCCTCTCCCATCGCTGGTGGCTGGAAGGGGGAAGCAACCATCGTCTGCTTCGGGGAAAACAAGCCTTAACCCATCCTGCTCCGTCCACCCTGCCATTCGAGCATGGTCCAGTCCCTGCTCTTAACAAAAACATATGTTATTAAGCGTGATCTGGGGAGAGGGTATAGCTCAGTGGTTCAATTCCCAGTACCTCCATTAAAATAACTAAATAAATCAACCTAATTACTTCCCTCTCCTCAATAAAAAAGGAATGATAACGATGTTTCCAAATCATTCGTTCAATGACAAGGACTATCACTTACAGTGAAGGCAACTGCCAATTACACAAAATGCCCAGGAAAGTTCATAGCACGTATTCATCAGATCAAATAAATTACTCTGTCTCCTGTTCTGCTCTACTTCCTTAAGCATTTGTAAGCAGAGCTCATTAAAACTCTTTGAACTTGTTTATCATCTGCCTTTCTTTTCCAGAATGAATGTTTTGGTTCTAGAGATTTAAGCGACACTTTGGAAACACACACAAGACTTCCTTGAGCAAACCTGGCTACCCAGGTTCACTTTGTCCTCACGGACAGAAGCAGTCACGTTCAGCCACCCTGACCGCTGAATTAAGCATTTTGACCCCCACTTCATCCCACCCCCTGCACTCCTGACCTCCCTCACTGTCTCTACTTCTGTTTTCTCTAGAGCATGTGTGCCCTTTAAACACACCACATAATTTAATTTTTTATTATATCTGCTGTTATCGTATCCTGTAAAATGAAGGGCATAGATCTCTGTCCAGTTCGATGACAGATCCCAAGTGCCTAGAGCGGTCCCAGTATGCAGCAAACCCTCAATAAACACTTGTAGAATGAACACACTGGTGATTCAAAGGCCCTCAGAAAGTCTCCTTTCGCCCTCTATAGCATCTCCACCTCTCAGGCTGCACAGTGTCTGGATTTCCACCAGGAGAGACGTCCGCTTCGGGGTTTCTTTAGCTGTGGTTTCTTTAGGTTATGACGCATAAACATTCTTCTATGAGGAAATCTACCCCTTCAAATTATCTGCTGTGCATAAAGCGCTGTGTCAGATGTTTTGGGGACATAGAACTAAATCATACTCCTTCCACCCCAAAGGCAAGCTTACGTTTACTATCTACACGACATGGTGCCGCTCAAGAGAGATGCACAGAGTGCTTCTCTGAGGCCAAGGCCTGGTGACAGTGGTTATCTCCATCCTCAGGAGCTCAGTATCTCTCTGACCCTGATGATACTACTTTTGAAAACAGACAGAGTGATGGATGGGGCCTTCCACCCACTCATTATTCATCTCTTCCTTAATTCAGCATATACTGAATTTTTTTCTATGTGCCAGGCATTTTCTGAGTCCTGGCTGTCTGGCAGTGAACAAACAAGAAATAATCCTTGCCTCATGGAGATCACGGTTAGTGTGTCAAGAAGCTGTTTACTAAATGAGAAATTAATTTCTTTTACATGTGACAAGAGTTTTGATAAAGGACATACAGGGAGCTATAGGAGTACATAGAAAGGGCCCCAACTCTAATCTTGCTGGTCAGAGGATATATCTCCAGGGGAACCCCAGGGAACCGTGCAGGTCTGTACCCAAACCCCAGATTCCCTGGGACAGTGCAGAGGTAGATGTGCAAAGGTGAGACTAGGGGGGGTCTTTCTTAGGTTGGTTTTCATGGCTGTAGTTGTGGTGGTTGCCATTGCCACCCTTTGCTTTGTTGCATCTGATAACACAATTGTCCTGAGATCCTAGGAGTCTTCCTTGATGTGGTGTGGTGGCCAGCGGTTATTCTGAAGGTCATCACACACACCCTGTCTTAGAATCACATGGGAGAGACAAAAGCACTGTTGCCTGGGGACCACCCCAGAGTTTGGAACTCCCAGTCCCTGGTAAACAACCTCTCTTGCATCCTCATCTTCCTTGCAGTGTCCTTCTTTCACCTCTAGGACTCAAACCTTTCCCCCAGCACTTACCCTTCTCCCTCTCAAGAGATTGTTGCTTATTCTCCCAAGTCCCAAATATCAAAAGGCCCATCAGTAGAAACCGCCAACTTAAGGTTTATCCTTTATTTTTTTTTGAAGTTCTTTTTTAATTGAAGTATAGTTGATATATAAGTTACACATGTACAATCTAGTGATTCACAATTTTTAAATGTCGTACTCCATTTATTGTTATTATAAAATATTAGCTATATTCCCTGTGTTGTACAATATATCCTTGTAGCTTACTTTATACCTAATAGTTTGTACCTCTTAATCCCCTACCCCTAATCTTGCCCTTGATCCCTCTCTCTCCCCACTGCTAACCACTAGTTTGTTTTCTATATCTGTGAGTCTCTTTTTTGTTACATTCACTAGTTTGTTGTATTTTTTTTTTAAGATTCCACATGTAAGTGGTATCATACAATATTGGTCTTTCTCTGTCTGACTTACTTCATTTTGCTGCCATCCATGTCCTCCACATCCATCTGTTTTTGCTGCAAATGGCAAATTTTCATTCTTTTTTATGGCTGAGTAGTATTCCATTGTACATATATATACCACATCTTTATTCATTCATCTGTTGATGGACGTTTATGTTGCTTCCATATCTTGGCTATTGTAAATAATGCTGCTATGATCATTGGGGTGCATGTATCTTTTCAAATGAGTGGTTTTTTTTTTTTTTTTCAAATATATACCCAGGAGTGGAACTGTCAGGTCATATGGTAATCCTATTTTTAGTTTTTTGAGAAATCTCCATACTATTATCCTCAGTGGCTGTACCAGTTTACTTATATCATTCTTCTGCATTCCTGGCATCTTTCAACTTCTTGGAAAAACCTCCCAAATTTATAAGCTTTGTCCAAAGTCTCCATATATTCATTTATTCAAATGATATTAATTCATTAAGTGCCTATAACATGCCTAGGACTCTTCTAGGTGCTTTGAGACACACCAGTAGAATAAAGTGGCAGCATTCCTATCCTAAATAATCACCTAATATTCTAGTGGACAGAGAACAAAGTGCAAAATAAATAAATTACATAATAGGTAAGAGATGATCATAGCCCTGAGGAGGAAAGAGAGGAGGGCCACGAGGACTGGGTGTGGAAGGGAATTGCATGTAAATAGGTGGTCAGCACAGGCCTCAGCTGGAAAAGGAGGTAGAAGAAAAGACACTGTTTTTCCCCAGCCCCACTGCCACCCATTTAGGACAAGCCTTCTTCTCACATGGATGCTGCAGCAGCCTCTAAACTAGGTTGCCTGCTTCTTCCAAATGTGTCCCCTCAACCCGTTCTTCACACTGTCGTCCACCTAGTGTTTCTAATACCCCATCAGGTCAGATCACACTGTTCTCTGCTTAAAACCCTCCAGCACTTCCCCATTCGTGGCTTCTGGGCAGCCAAGCATGCAGTATAATTACCCATAGCCTCAAGCTCTACTCAGACTCTCCAGGGCCATTACCTTCACCACACCCTCACTCAAAAAACTCAGACAACCATCTTAAGGTGGTTGCACATGAAGCCTTGTCTGCCTCAAATTCCTGCCCCACAGCTTGCACCTGCTCCCCTCTCAGCACCCTGCTCAGTGGTGCTCACCCCAGAGCAAGGTTTCCTGGGCCCCTGCAGTCTGGTTCAGTGCCCTTCCATACGCTCCTCCGACAACTTGTCTTCCCCTCTGACGCGGCCTGTGTTCAGTGTCTCGAATCACAAGCCTCAGGTCAGACTCCTCTTGCCTTTTTTGTATTGACTAAGCATGTTTTATCTTTTGATTTTTACTTCCACCAGTTTGAAAATTTCATCCTATTTTTATTATTTTAGTGGTTGCCCTAGAAATAATAATATGCTTACTCATTTATCCAAATCTAAAATTAATCCAGACTTTTACCCCTTTTGAGACAATGAAAATCCATTAGGAAATTTTAATTTTTTTTACTTTCCTCTTAACTTATGTTATTTATACCTGATACTCTTAATCTATCTTATTTTTATTGCTGTCTTTTAATTAGACATCATTATTACTGTTTTATACAACTCCAAGAGGGCAGAGGCCTGAAACTACACAACTCAGAAACTTTCCTGTTTTTTTTTTTTTTTTTTTTCTTTCCCTTCTACTTTGCTCAGCCCCAGCATGGCCTTATCTGCTATCCTCTGGAGCTGGGGGCTTGGTTTATATCTGGTTTGTCCTTCCTTTGAGGGGTTCTAGTCCCTTTATCAATGGTGATCTCTGGGCATTGGCTTCTGCCCTTTTGCCTGCACGGTCCAGGAGCCAGAGCCCACATTTGCTACATCAACAAATGAACTCAGGGAATATATGGCCTTGGGGCTTCAATATTCTGCTTATTTCCCAGTCATAGGCCTTCACCCAAAAATTAATTAGCCTGGGGACTTCTTTCTGTCTTTTAAACTCTCCAAAGTTTATAAGCACATTTAAGATGTTGATGATTGTTTTTGAACTCACATATAATTATTTTAGAAGGATTAATTCAAATAATTCATTATTGAGTCTGAAACCTCTATAAATATTACATTTGATTTCAAAATGCATGAGGCAATAAGAACTTCCAAGATTTCTTCTAATAGTAACACTAATAATTTAATAATATTAATATATTGAGCATTTATACATGCCAGTCAGGGGCATACGTGTTTTATATGTATTAATCTATCTAGTCCTCATAATTTAGAACAATATCTAACATATATTATGCATTCCATAAGTAGTGGTTATTATAGTTACTTTTACACTCACTTTTCAATTGAAAATGTTTTCACTTCTGCCCTCCAGTGCCATACAGTCACTGTCCGAGGTCCCAATCTCCCAATTGCTCGAGTTCTTTATTAGATCACTTAGGTCAGTAAAATATGCTACATTGTTTTGGCACAGTTGCTTAATATGTTGCCTTCCAAATAATTTTTCATGTCTGGGGAGTCTTTGACATCTTAATCACTAAAGTGTGATTTGGGGGTTTGTGTGACCTCGAATTACACCATGTGCCACTGGCTCACAGGAAAAGTGTCACCATTTTTGATGCCTCCCCAAAGAAGGAAGTCCCCTCTCTGGCTGTCAGTTTTCTCCCTTCTTTCTGTGCGGACCACATCAGATGTATCATTAGACTAGAATTTGAAGTTTCTCATTTCCATTTCTACCATAGATCTTTGCAGGCATCTTAAAATTTAATTATATCAGGTACCACCAACAACATTAAGGAAACATACCCTTGACTTTGAGTCTGTTTGTTTAAGCTAAATCTCAATGTCGGTTTTAACAGACTTGGACTGTAAATAGTTTAAGTTCTGATGCCAAGAACCAATTATGTACAGTGAGCAAAAATCAAATGATTTTATACAGAATGAATCATTGCAGGGATTCTCAGTAGGCAAATTGGCTCAGCTAAGATGTAATATTGTTCCTTGATTAAAGATGAAGCTGCCAACTGAAGGTGACTGTTTTTAGGGGCTGATACAATTTGAATAATATTTATGTGGAATTTCCCAAGTTTCATTATAATGCAGGGATTCTGTGTACTTCTCTCATTTGGGCCTAACTATTATTCTCAGATGTATTTATTTTCACTTGCCACACTATTTATTCTTTCACAATTTTTCTAATTAGTCATGACTACTTTTGGTGTAGTATAGTAATGGTTGCCTGAGACTCAAGAGTAAAAATTGTATTCTTCTAAAATGATAATTTTTTTTCTTTTGACTTTATGACTCCAGCAGTCCAGCTTTCACTGGCCCTTTGTTTCCACTGACTTTCTATATTCACATACGTTGTCATTATTTTTCACTTGTGGTGCTTAAGATGGAGTTCTCCGGCTCCATCTCAGATGCTTGGCGATGAGGGAAGAAACAGATTCTCTTACTTTTCAGTATTTTGCGGAGGGAGAGGGGTTAGTAGCAAGTAAATTGAACCCAGAGGAGTGATTAATCTCATCGCCAGTTAATGTCTTCTGAGCACCCCGTTGTTTGATTACACATGAAAAGTGAACTAGAATCATCATTAAGATAACTCTAATCAAAGAATTTTTTAGCTCAATTAAGGTAGCATTTTTGTACCTATGATTAACCTAATGTTGAAAGATAAAATGAGAGTGACTTTCACACACTCCTCTCATTTAATCTGTTTCTTCGCAACACTATTTAGCTGCTTTGAAAATCACGTCTTGATCCTGGAAGTGTTAAATTTTCATTAATGAATGTTTACATAGTTACACACACACACACACACACACACACACGCACACACACATGTTGATGATTCATCAAGGCAAATCATTTTGTTTTTCTTTTTTCAATATTTATTTTTAAATTTATTTATTTATTTTATTGAAGAATAGTTGATTTACAATGTTGTGCTAATTTCTGGTGTATAGCATAGTGATTTATTTATACATATATATATTCCTTTTCATATTCTTTTTCATTATAAGCTATTACAACGGTATCAAAAATAGTTCCCTGTGCTATACAGTAGGACCCTGTTGTCTATCTGTTTTATATACAGTAGTTAGTATCTACAAATCCCAAACTCCCAATTTATTTCCATCCCCTTTCACCCTTGGTAACTGTAAGTTTGTGTTCTATGTCTATGAGTCTGTCTCTGTTTTGTAAATAAGTTCATTTGGACTACTCAGCCATAAAAAAATAGTAAGTTAATGTCATTTGCAGTAACATGGATGGACCTGGAGATCATAATACTAAGTGAAGTAAGCCAGAAAGAGAAAGAAAAATACCATATGATATCACTTATATGCAGAATTTTTAAAAACCCCAAAATTTTGTTTGTTTTTCATAAAAATAAAAGATAATGTATTTGGACTTTTCCCAATCTTGCTTTATAGTAAAACCCCAATATTAAGTAACATTTAAAGATATTGACACCAGTAATTGAGGCAACAGATATACTTACCTTGTGGAGTAAAACACAGTCTTGATGGAAGTAGTCTCTCCCTTCATTTTGTAAGGATAAATATTAATTAAAAACTAGGAGGCTTAGTTCCCCCTTTGAAAATAAGTGAAGGGACCCCCTGCCCATACCTTCTTCTTAGAAAAGTTATCATGGTAAGTATTTCTCTCCTCTCTTTGAAATGTATGTAAGTCGTTTTGAAATATACCCTATTTGTCAGCTTTATGACCCAGGAATGCCTTTCTCGAGGACCTGGGAGCCATCTCAGGTCTTTGCCTGGGTTCCAGGCCCAGAGCAACTAAATCCCTTGGAATTCCCTAGGTAACGAGAGTGTCTGTTGCCCTCAGGAGGCAATGCTTGATGGGCTCCTGGATAGTTTCAGGGTGGGTTTTGGTCACTGGGAGGATCAAGCCATGATTAGAAGCCCCCCAAGGACTGAAGATTGAGTTAATTGTCAATCATACCTACATGATGAAGCCTCCATGAAAATCCCTAAAGTACGGGGTTTGGAGAAGTTCTGAGTTGATGAACACATCTACGTGCCGGGAAGGAAGTGCACCCCAAACTCTGTGGGGACCCCTCTTGACCTTGATTTATGTCTTCACCTGACTTCCTTATTTGTGTTTTTTAGAATACCCTTGTAATAAATTGGTGATAATAAGTAAAGTGCTTTCCTGAGTTCTGTAAGCCATTTTAGCAATTATTGAACCCAAGAAGGGTGTCATGGGAGCCTCCAGTTTATAGCAGGTTGGTAGAACCATAGGTGACAACCTGGAACTTGCAACTGGTATCTGAGGTGAGGTGTGGGGACAGTCTTGTGGGACACAGATCTGGGGGATCTGTTGCTTACCCCAGATAGACAGTATCAGAACTGAATTGAGCTGCAGGCCACCGAGCTGTACAGATAAGGACACATAAGTCATGGGAGGGCCTGTAGGGCTGTTAAGAATCCTCACAGACGCTACTGAATAATCATGCCCAACAGATTACTGAAAATAGGAAATCCTCTGTAGACTTGATTTCCGGTAGCCTTAAGTCAGTCTTCCAACACAAACAGTTGCCTGGCCTTTCAGGAAAATCCCACAGAGCTGTCTTGTCCCAGATACTCAGTGCAAATACTTCTGTAAAGATTCTCCGACTGTCATAGAATCTTAGGGCTGGGGGGCTGGGGGACCGTCTGGCCAGCCTTTCAGCCCATGCTTCACTTTAACTTGTCAGAATGTTATAGACAGAATGTCAGATTAAGATTTCTTTTGCTTTATTCCCGCATGGGATGAATTATCTGTGATTTTTTACTCACCAAATATTAGAAGTATATTCATGCATATTTTGAACCAAATATTAGAAGTATCAGAGTTTTTGTATATGCATGCATATTTTGAACCTAAACGGAAACTTAGCTCTCATTATATTAAAGTGATGTTTCATTTGTCACAGTCACGGTCCCTACATTAGTCTGTATTTTTATGAGTATGCTCCTCACTCTCTTGTTTTAAGCATCAATGCTTGAGCAGTTTGAGTTGATATTTCAGATTTAAATTGCATGATCCTGGTACCATAGTCCTTCTGGCAATCATTGCCAGAGTGGCTTCTTTGTATGTTTATAGCCCAAAAGATTTCTGTTAAATTCATCATTGTAACTTTACCTTTCTTCAAACTTGAAAAGATTTGTTTATTATATCCTAGATACTATATATTTAGGATCTGAACATCAAAAGTTAGTCAAATATTAACACAGAAGAATCCCCATGGATTTTCTCAGTCCAGTTGTTTTTCTTTAATTTCAGTATTTAGATCCGAAAGTCATTCAAGACTATTCCATCCCAGCAGCCAATTGCACATATACTAACTAGTATGGTAGTGGGGGTAGGGGTGGGCTAGCCAGATAAAAAGTCACACCAGCAGTGATGCTGGAAGACTTCACCAGGTGTATACGTATACACGTCTGTGTGACAGATGGAGAGCCAGAAAAAGACTCAGGACAGAGCAGCACCCGTAATCAGGGAGGCTTTGGACGTAGCCCATGTGTCAATGCCAATAGGAATTGCTCTGTGGACTTCAACTCTGCAGAGCAGTCAGCAACATTGTACAGCAGCTGGGCTCCCAGTAGAAAATGCTTCTAAGTTTAGGAAGAGAGTGGAGGGTGGGGAAAGTAAGTAATAAAGAAAACAATGCGATGAACAGAGAGAACAGACTGATCAGGAAGGAGAAAAGGGGGAATGTGCAAATCTGTGAATGCTGGGTTTCAGAACTTGGATTGCTAGATGCAGTGCCACTCAGGAAAGGAAAACAGAGCTTCAGTAGCTGCAGATGTGTGACCCCTGAGAGGGCTCTGAGTTTCTTGCATCCAATTTCCTGTCCCTTCCTTTGCTGGAACCCCAGAGCCAGGGACATTTTTCTGTTCCTGCTTTCTTGGTTCCAAGTTCTTCCAGAGATGTGCAAGATTGCTACTAGTTTGCAAACGGAGCCATGGGGGACCATAACGAACGCTCCTTGCAAACAGGCTAGACAAACACCTGTAATAGGCCCTTTTCATTTGACCAATTGACAGGAAGCGTTTCTGTTTGCACCATTTGCTTTACTGGGGTCTCAGCAAAATAGACAATCCTTGAAATGTCTTGGCTTGACATTCCTGTGTCTTTTTGTATGGGAATATTACTTGTGTTACAGTCACATGTACGGCAGACCTATTATGAAGCATTGGGCACCAGCCTCATCTAGGCTCCTAACACTCTCTGGCAATCTTTTTAGAGTCCCCCATTCAGCTCAGACTTCCAATTCTGTAGCAATTCTCCAAGCCTCACCACCTTCTCAAGCCTCCGCCTCCCTTTCCCAGCATCAACCCTACAAGACACCTCTGGCCAAACTCTTACTCCTTTCTCCCATGTTTCAGAGGACTCTCAGCTTCTTAGCTATGAATGCTCCTGATTCTGCCTCACCACTTACAAACCTCACACTGCTGCCTGCTGTTGCTCACTTCCTACGTTCGGTTGTGCCTTGCTGTGTGATGATACCAGAGATCTTCGCCCATCCCATCCCATTTTAGGCATAGAATGCTTTTGTCTTCTTCATCTGACTGAAGATCTCCTATTCATTCTTTTTTTTTAATTGCAGTATAGTTGATTTCCAATGTTGTGTTAGTTTCAGGTGTACAGAAAAGTGACTCATATATGTATATATATGCATATTCTTTTTCGTATTCTTTTCTACTATAAGTTGTTACAAGATATTGAATATAGTTCCCTGCACTATACAGTAGGTCCTTGTTGTTTACCGACTCTATATATAGTAGTGTGTATCTGTGAATCCTGAACTCCCTCCCTCCCTCCCATTTATTCTTTAAAAGCCACTCGGCAGTGTCTCCAGCAGTTAAGCAGTGATGTTCTCTCACAGTGGAGACCCCACACCTAAATTTGTCACATTGTCATGACTAGTTATTCCTCCTTTAAGGCCCTTGTTGTGCACCTTTAAACATATCTTAGCTAAAGAAAAATGAAGCAAAGTGCTAGCCAAGTGGTTCTGCAGTTTCTCTGTTATTTATTTGCAGTCTATGCATCTAGCAATAATTCTCTCATTGCCCTTGTTTTCATTTGTTTTTACAAAATGCCTATTCTGGACTTTTATAAAGGGTTTTGATTCATTTGGGGCTTTGGTCTTCACGATGCTTAAAAAATGTGTGTCATTCTTTGGGTCACATAACCTTTTACACCATCTTTCATAGCTGTTTTAAATCAGGGTACTACTGTGAATAGGCCAGTTTGAGTTCTTTTTGCTTTTTAGTATTCAGAAGTATATTTTAAAAATAATATTCCATCCTTTGTGGACCATTTTCCCTCTTGGAAATGTCCATGGAATGAAAACTTTAACTGTTCTGGGTAGTTTTGATGCACATCTGTCCAATGTCTAGATGTATATCTGATTATCTGTGTCTAGTGACGACAACCTGTTGTAGAATGAACTTCAGAAATACTTTGCCTAAGATGATAATTTATTAAATTTCTAAATGACTAATACTTTGGACAAATAACAAAGGAACTTAAGTATGGAATAGAAGCTTCTCTACCATCTCCTGTAAACTGAGAGATATAATTGTGACCAGGATCAACCAAGAATTTACAATCAGTTGCTTTGACTTTTGCCGATAGATGTTAACTTAGCTGAAGTCTAATCTGCTAGGTCTTACCTTTTGGTAAATCTGCTTGTCCATCACTGACTGCCTGCAGAATTCGCCCATGCACCAGTAGAATGTTTAGGCATTTTCTACAAAGAAGGTATGTCCAAGTAAAGGGATGTTTTCTCATCAAAACAGTTTGTGACTACATTCGCCAATCGGTGATTTCCCTGACAGGTTTTAAATTGCTTCCGGCAGGTTCTGCTCTTTCATTTATTCCAGCTGTTAGATGTTTACTGATTAAGTATTATTGCCTATAATTTGTCATAAGTGTCCTAAAGCTAAAGAAGAACAGAATCTGGAGCTTCCCAATCACTGGTTTAGTATGTAGGACAAGTCGTTAGAGCAAGCTTTAGTATCCTCTCCTGTAAAACGGGGTAATCGGGGCTACTGGGCCAACGCCACACAATTACTTTATAACATACCTTTAAACAGAATGTAACAATGCCTTAGCAAGAATATAGAAAATACTTTCTCTGCAGAACAATAAAAAGTAATTTTGCAAAAGGTACGGTAGCACCACCAGCCAAATTCTTTAACCTTTCAGAAATTAGCATTTGTCATTACGTATTTATTAACAAATATGAGGTGAGTATCCACCCTGTGCCAGACCATGTGTTCCGCGCTCGGGGAGGCTGGAGTTGTAGAAGACAGGCTCTCTCCCATAAAAGAAAACGATTTTTAGAATGCACGAAACAAAATGATAAGGGGCTTTGTGGGAGAATCTTTTCATTCAGAAAAGGTGGGAAGAGAGAAAATACTGGTACCAGAATACTAAGCAATCCTCTAACTGATCCAGTATACACGCACTGACAATCAATCTTCTGTTTACTCTTTTTGGTGAGGGAGGGGGGTATTTAGGTTTGTTTACTCATATATTTTTAAATGGAGGGACTGGGGATTGAACCTGGGACCTCGTGCATGCTAAGCATGCACTTTACCACTGAGCTATACCTTTCCCCCTCCCCTCCAGAATCATTCTTATTAAACCTAAGTGTGAGTGTGGGACAGTGTGGCCACAGCGGCTGTGCTTAACTGAGCTGCGTTTGCATTTCAAAAACCAGCTCCTGAGGCTGCATTCAAATTCTTCTGCCAGAGGTTACTGTAGGGGATGTGAACTTTGGTACATAATTCACAGTATAAGTTTTTCTATCAGTTTATCCACAGGGAAGATTCAGTTGACAGCAAAATAAGTAATACCATTTAAAATGATATGTGAACGGCTTCTGTACTCATTCCGATCTAGACATCCCTTTGCTTCATGAGCTATCCTAGAAATACATTTTGAATATTTGGGTTTGGAAAGAATCGCAGTAAATAAATACCCTATCAAACCTCAAACTGATGTTGTCTTAGCAATTAATCTTCAATAAGTGATTGCAGTCCCAAATAAATTCAGCCTGTGATGCATCCATATAAGTGATCTATGTATGTGATTCAGGTCTAAATTGTGTCCACAAATGGGGTCCAAACACGTCTATTAACTGCTAGGCAGCTAGCCAGTTATTTTGCCCTAAGGACTTCTAAGATGTCTAAAAAAAGAAAATTTGGAGGTATAATGCTAGCTAATACTGATGTTACTTGCATCATGTACGAGCTCTGTTCTAAACTCCTTCTGTATATTAGCTCAGATCACAACACCACCATGAGGTGGATACCATCATAATCCCTATTTTACAGACAGGAAACTAAGTTTCAGAAAGGTTGAGTGAGTCACATGAAGTCACACAGCTAATAAGGAGCAGGACCAGGATAACCCCTGCAGTCTGGCGTCAGTCTTGGGTTTTAACCATCAGGCTGTAATGTGCTGAGCTTGACTCAGTAACAAAGCCTGTCATGAGAAGAAGGCTTTCCCAGGATGGAAGGAAATTCTGCAAAGGGCAAGAATTTTTGTCTCTGGGCTCACATAAAGGCTTCACATTTTAGGATTAGATTGTCAGTTCAGATTCATGAACCCCGAGAACTTATTTAGTATCAAGATTTGCTAATTATTTCAAAGACACAGTGAAGAAGCTCAGACAAAGCAAGGAGGATCCGGAACACCCACGTGACTTCCTGGCCCTTATTCCCCGCGGTGGATGTGTGCCCTTTAGCCCGGAACAACAGGGGGGTCCCCAAGTGGTGCTTTGCAGGTGCCCGCACACAGTAGTCAGTACGTTTCGGTGACAGCCCAGGGAGGTGCACATTCTCCCGGGAGCCTTATATTACAGATTCTGGATTAACTTTAAGTAACCCTTTAGCCGTGAACATCTTGCTAAAGTCATCCCAATAGTTCAGGGTCTCTTTTTCCTAGCAAATGTCATTTGTCCTTTAACTCAGAAGTTCAACTGACCAGGAGATTAGAAGGATCATCTGCCTTTTTTTTTTTTTTTTTTTTTTTTTTTTTTTTTGGCTTTGGGGATGCTCCTATAGTAAAGAAATTAGTGGGTCCCCACCCAGATGTTATAACTTCTCCCTACACAGTCACTGGTGTGACCCAGCCCCTAGTGCCTTGTCTGGCACATAGCAGGTGAATACACATTTGTTGAATGAATTAACCTAGCACAGATCTGTTATATAGATTTTCTGTACCATGATGCCTACCCTCACTTTGGGGACAGCCTAAAGACAGTACTTAAGCTGTAGGGAAAAAATTGAAATAGCAATTTTCACTCAAGATTCACTGTAAACTTTGTAAGATGCTGGGGTGCAAGGTGGCATTGCTTTGATATAATTCTGATAGATTGGAATCTCTAAGAGGGGAAAAGTCACTTCCACCAACTTCACAGACACCATGCAGTTTGGGAACGTCCTGGCGTTCACTATGTGAGGGACACCAGTGCCCTTGAAGGGGGCAGAGTTACCGGTGGACATGTAGCCCCCAGAGGAGGCTTTCTCAGCCTGGATACTGGGAGTACCAAGTGGAGAACTGACAGTGCGTATGGCGGACACTTCTGAGCACTAAGTGTGTGCCAGGCACTGCTCTAACTGCTTTGACATGTAGTAACCCATTTACCCCTCACATGAAAACTTACCAAGTAGTTATACTATTATTATTCCCTTGTGAGATCTGTGACTCTCTGTCGAAGAACCAGAACTGACCGGAGAATAGATAAAAGAAGATGGAGGTAGAGGGAAGCCAGAGGCCACCTGGACACCCTTGTTCCCCACCGCCGAGCTCTCAGACACTTCCCTTCATCCTCTGAGCAAGAGGAGGGGAGACAAGCTCTGACTCACCCCTACAATGGGGACCTGACAATTTTGAAGACCAAATGAAAGCTGGGGGAAATGCCCTGGCAGGAAGGAGATGACCAGGACTTGAGCACCAGGAGGAGTGGGAAACAGGGAGTGGAATGAAGACTGAGGGATGTGAAGGATGCCTTCAAGTTCTGGGGAGGGAAGCTCCAGGCTTACTTCCAGGGCAGAGCCAATAGCGACATTGAAGGGCACCCATAGCAAATTTTCACCACCCCTCCCACCACAGACTCTCTTCACACCCTCTTGATGGTAGTTTGGAGTCCATTTCCTAGGGCAGCAGACTATTTGAATCTTCTTTGCTGCAGAAGTTCATTGCTTTCCATGTAATATTTCACTCTATTAATGCAGAAAGAATGCAGATGTATTTCAAGTCTACAGTTTTTTTTTTATAATGGTGCAGCTTTTTTTTTAAATTATGTTTTAAAAATTACTCAAATGAAAATTATGCTGCTTTGTAAAGCCTGGAGATTTTCATTGAAACCAACTGGTGCTTCTCATCATTGGAGGTCAAATTATTAGGATAATTAATCAATTCAGTTTGCCAGACACTTGTCCTGGTTACTGGTGCAACCTGTCAAAGTCTGCTATTTGACACAGCTTTGAAAAGCTTTTAATTCCTCTTGGCTTTTCAGTTTTCAGTTTTGTTTTAGAATGACTGTTACAGGTTTTATTTGGCTGTTAAAAGCCCAATTCAGCTTTTTAAATTGTGGTTTTGTGGACACTTTGGGCAGTGTGCAGTGTATGGAATGTTTACCTGTCCACTCGAGAGTGCTGCTTACAGGTTTTGTTAAGATACTATGCTGTAAAGTACTGCCATTTTTGCTATTTCCATGTAGTTTTTTTTTTTTAAATATGGCACCAAAAAAAAAAAAAAAAAACTTCGGGCTTTTTTATGTGTGTTTAATTGCTTGTTAGTGGGAAAGGAAAGGACATCACCAACTCTGAGAGATACGTGTATGTACCACCACCAGCAGTGGCAGATGCCAGAGACAAGCCCACTATGAGTGATGAAAGGCTATGTGAATCCATCATAGGGAACCCTTGACCAGTGAATCATTGGGATCAATTTTTCTGGCTCCCTGTTCCTTATCTTCAAAAGCCAGTGTGGGCTGCAGATAAAGTATCTGGTGGGCAGTGTGATGGTGCACACTGTGAGTCCACCCAAATAGGCTCCCAGACTAAGTGAACAGACATTCTTATTCATCCATCACACTTTTTTAAAAAACTGAAGTACAGTCAGTTACAGTGTGTCAATTTCTGGTGTACAGCATAATGTTTCAGTCATACATATACATTTTCATATTTTTTCATTATAGGTTACTACAAGATGTTGAATATTTTTCCCTGTGCTGTACAGAAGAAATTTGCTTTTTTAATCTATTTTGCATATAGTAGTTAATATTTGCAAATCTCAACCTCCCAATTTATCCCTTCCTATACCTTTCCCCTCCAGTAACTGCAAGTTTGTTTACTATGTCTGTGAGTCTTTTTCTATTTTGTAGATAAGTTCATTAGTGTCTTCTTTTTTCTTTTTTGTTTTTTTTTTAGGTTACATATATGAGTGATATCATATTGCTATTTTTCACATATATAATAGCCAAGACATGGAAACAACCTAAATGTCCATTGACAGACGGATAAAGAAGCTATGACATATTTATACAATGGAATACTACTCAGCTATAGAAAAGAATAAAATAATGCCATTTGCAATAACATGGATGGATATGGAGATTGTCATTCTAAGTGAAGTAAGCCAGAAAGAGAAAGAAAAATACCACATGGTATCACTTATATGTGGAATCTTAAAAAAAATAAAAAGAAGACACTAATGAACTTATCTACAAAACAGAAGCAGACTCACAGACATCACACTTCTAAGCCTGGCTCAAGGGTCTCCTTTGTGAAGCTTTCTGAAGAACCTCCCATCTTTATAATTTCTAGACAGCATTCCATTTTGTTCACCCAATGCATTCATTTATGCTTAGTAAGATTTATCTCCATGCAAAATGATGGGCAATAATCCTTTAGAAAGCTGATAGGGAGCGCATCATCTGGTGGATCCGTTTCTATTCAATTTCAATTAACTTTCTAAAGATAATTTCAAGGATATATCTGAAATAGCAGTCTCCAGTTCGGCAAGTGACAGATGACAGAAATTTATTGTACTGGTTTAGCTTCACACTGCCTGAGTGGCCATACACTCTGTGCTAAAGTGATTATGCAGTAAGTTTCTTTCCTGTATCTGTGCACGTGTTTTAGTCTTGGGGGCTCTTTTCCTCTCCTTTACACCCATCGCCTCCCACCTGCCCGCGATCGATCGCAGCGCAAGCGCTGTCTGTCGCCAGCACCACTTGACACCGCCCTCTTCCCTAAAACCTCGCTCCCAGGCCCAGCTACTGCCTGTGTCGTGCGTGCCGTCCTTGCATTCAGGGCTCACCCTTCTGATAATGCATTTCTTGAGAACAGTGCTTTCTCTCCCAGGGATGCATGTGGTGGGCCAGGTGGTAGCCAAAGCCAGTGGATCACATAGAATGTCTTCCTTCAGTGTCAATTTGACTTGAAGACTTGGGAAACTTGAAAAAAATCTCTGAAACCTATACTCAAGTACATATTGTATAATTCCACATTGACCTACCTCAAATTGTCTGTCAAATATGTTTAGATATAAATGGAAGGGATTAAAGTGGACTGCAGAGATGGCTATAAAATCTTGCCACTCTCTGTATCTACAGCCTGGTATTATAACTTTGTAGCTCCTCCCATGAAGAAGTAGAATCTTCTTCCAACCCTTGAGCCTGGGAGGACCCTAACAGTTGTAAAATGTGATACTGGCAGGGATTTGAAAAATACTGTGAGTTGGGAATCCTACATGATAACCATGACACCCGCAGTGCAAAAATGCTGTGCATTGGGCTCACGGCTCTTAAAGACTGCCACCAAGTGAAGAAGTCCAGGCTAGTCTGCTGGGAATGAAAGGCCACGTGAAGAACGGAGGCACCCCAGTGGTCAATCAGCCCGCCCTCAAACAATCTAGGACACATGAGTGAGCCCAGAGGAGATCAGCCTGACCTATATCAGAAAAATTGCCCAGCTGGACTGAGCCCCAGATTGCTGATCCACAGAATTGTCAGCTAAATCAATGACTGTAGTTTTAAACCTCTACATTTGGGAGTGATTTGTCATGCAGCAAAATTTAACTGATACCATGAATTAGAAAAGAAGGAAAAGCCCAAGAAAGAAACCATTTTTATTGGGATGAAAGGGTTAGAAAGCTTGCTTCTTCAGCGTTCATAAAAAGTCCAGTGTTATTTATTGCTCACGCCACCTGGGCTTCCCTGCATCCTCAGACAACCGGAGAAGTTGCTGCATGGAACGAACACTCTTGTGGCGATATTTTCAAATTAACCCTGTGAGGATATAAAGGTAATCACAAGAATGTGGACAATGAAAAAGAAGCAGGTCATGTTTCTGGCATTTTCTTTTTTTTTTCCTTTCTTTTTTTAATTTAATTTGTAAGATGGTGTTAACTATATGGTTATTGGCTAGAAATCCTGAGTTCTCAACTGTACATATCTAGAGTTTATAAAAAGAACAAAACAACCGAGACACACTCTTGATGCTCCTTGCTTGGTGTGGAGGCTGTGGGGAAGACGCCTTTCGGAGGGGCCGTAGCTCGGGGTGTGCACTGTGAAGCTGGAGCTGCGGACACTGCAGTGGAAATCCATGTCACTTCAGGTTGTCTGGGTTTTGCATATAGTGACCTAGAGTTCTGCCATTCTTAGCTGTGGAGAAGGGGGGGTTCAGCTGGCATGAGAAGTGTTTGGATCCTTTTTAGTTGAAGTGCGGTATTTTTAAACTGTTTGTTTTTAAACAAACTGTAGAACTCTTCATTGTCAGCAAAGCGAAGAGCCACTGCATCAAGGAAAGTTCAAGAACCTTCTGTACTAAACACAATTTGCAATGTTCTGTTATTTTTTTTTGTATGTTTAGAATGCTGAAATGTTTTTGAAGTTAAATTAACAGTATTACATTAAAAAAAAAAAAAAGAAGCAGATCTTGGCCAAGAACAATAAGGAAAACACAATCGAATCAGTACATTAAAAATTACTGAAGACTTTCTGTGAAATTAGTCTCAAATACACTTTGCAGATCAAGTAATGGAAAAGGGGAAAAGACGATGAAGCTGTGGAGCTGACTTTAAGCTGTTTTAGGTGCAAAAAGAAGGTGAAAAGCTACCAAATGATTCATTTTGTTGTGCTCCACAGACAAATGTAAACCGTTGGCTAGAAAGCAAATTTAACACAGTTAGTCCTATTACATTCGAATGACAGCATACATGCTATGAGCTGGCTCATTTATTCGTTTCTTTGTTCCCTGTGTTCAGAAAGATGATGTTTCTGAAGTGCTTATGTATGTTCAATGAGGTGGTCAAAACGCTACATTTTATAAAAGAAAAAAGGACACTGAGTAATCATCTTGGAGCCAAACTGCAATAGAACGGGAAGTGACTTGAAGAGTTGCCCACACACTACAGCAGGCATGACCTGAACTGGACGGTAGGAGCCATCTCTCCCGGGGACAGGCAATAAAGGAATGCATTGTCTGTAGAAAATTAGGTCTGCTTTTTATTATCACCACATGTTCCAGCAATTCTAGGTAATTTCAGTGTTTATATATACGTGTGTGTGTGTATACACATATATGCCTCCTACTGGTGCAGACAGCTCCCCCAGCACCCCTCCGACGCCCACCCTGCTGCAGAACACCTCTGCCCTATGGACGAGAGCTCCCTTAGCTGGAAGAAGATGCTACACAAAGTTTCTGTTCTAAGCTTTCACTGTTACGTTTCTTCATGAGAAAAATTCCAACAAAGGAGAACTCAAATCAGGCGATTGAGTTAAGCATTAATCAGAAGAACAAAGGTTAATGCATAAAGTGTTAATGCTCATAAAAATCCTTTTTAAAAGTTGCCATTAATAGGCATTTATCTTGGTGAGCCTAATTTTAGAAATATTCTGACATCAAGGCCGAAAAAGGAATTTCCTGGTCCAGCGTCAGCCCCCTTCAGTTTAGTCCTATTTTCTGATAATAACAGATTCACGGTAACAGTGTGTCTGTGAGCCACGAAGATGAATTAACATTTTTTCATGATGGCAAGTTCTTTAAAATAGATAAATATTTTAATTACAAGTATGATATAAAATTAACCACAAAATTCCCATGAATTTTCAAGAAAAAACATGAGATGGCACATAAATTCATTCTTTACAGAGGGCCATTGCAAGCTATACCTCCATTCTTTCCTTATTTGCAGTTCAGGGATATTTTGATGAAAAATTTGAAGTTGTATTTTGCCAGAATAATCTTTCCTTTGTTGTCTTATAATTATTTATTCATGAGTATCTCCCTCTTATATGAATTCCTTCAAAGACATGGATGGAATTGTTTGTTTTTGGATAGTTAGAACCAAGCACTTAGCCTGATAAATGCCTGTCCATCCCTGTCCAGTATGTTTGATACCACATGATTCTGTGTACATATACACACACACACACACACACACACACACATACATATATATCACTAAGCCACTTTGGTTTTACAGTTTATCTATCACATTGCATACACACACACACACACACACACACACACACACACACACACACATACACATATACACTCACATAGACACATAAAAATATCAGAGAATATAGATTTTATCAGACATAAGCCATGAGCACATTGTTTGGATTTTCTTTTTATGGTTCTCTGGTGATAGATAATTTTTACTGGCTTAAATAAAATTACTTGATAAGATGTTTAGATGTGAGGAGGCATCCTGCGAATTGGCTTCTCAACACATGTTCGAAATCCTTTCTAGTGTTACTTCCTGTGATGTTGATGCTGGAAAGTTAAAACTACAATTCTCAGGCTCTCTCACACCTGGGATTCAGGATGTAACAGATTTCACTGATCTACTGTATGAAACTTGATGTGGAGGGAACCACCCTGTAGGGGGCGCATCTGTTGAACCGGCATGGGCTGTGCTGGGAAGCGTGGTTTGCAAGCTGCAGTAGCGGTAGCAACTGCCTTTCCTACTTGTGGCACAAGCAGGATAGCTCCGAGGGCTGAGCGTCGCTCCTGGAAGCTCGGCCTACAGCCTGCAACTGTAGCCCTTTCAATGATTTTGCAAGCCTTCTACAAGTCTGTACAGTATCATGTTCTGTTTAGACCAGCTAGAGTGGATTCTGTCCTTTGTAATTGAGTATAATAGTGCGTATGTCGATTGAGAGTAACTCTGTTTGTAGAGTCAAGTTTATAAAATTCTCTTAATAAAAATCCAGTAGAGTATCTGGAGATCAGACCGCAAATAACCGCCTCATAAATGTAGCTTAACATGCAGATAAATGTTCAAAGCTTATGAGCATGGGTAATGACAGTCCAATGTCACATGCTAAAGTCTATTAGCTAAAAATGTATGCTTTCCAAGTTCAATTTATATTCATGTCTAAAAACTGGTTTCATTTGGGTTATTTGCCACAAGTAAATTAGAAGAGAATGTGGCTGATAAAGAGAAGCAGACTAATAGCAAGATGTGTTATCTAAATTCCTAACAGTGACAAATGAGCCAGGAAATTAAGAGAAAAATGTAAGAGCAAAGAAAGCTTCGAAGTCTGGTCCATTAGTGTAGGTCAAGGAGAACTGATGCCTATTAAATAGTGACATCAAACCAAGGGGGAACATTTTAAATTATGTTGCCTCTTTTCTCTTTAGTAACAGGGAAGTCTGATGTCCAGCAACTATGTGTTTCGAAGAAATCAGCTTCCTGCCCCACAAGATCAAGTCGAGGACAGTAGCAGTGATGAGCTTTAAAGATCACTGGAAAGGCTAGGGAACTTGTTTGAAGGATCCAAAGCACTGGACTTTCCTGGGAAACCATCTTCACAATTTGAGCAACAAATAGAGTGAAGAGGGCACCCATAGTAAAGCATTCTCAGGTTGGGTGTTAGGACAAATGGGGTGGAGGAAGGCAGAAATAGCATGGCACAAGTTGTCAGAGCTTGAGAACGATGAGGAGAGCATTAGCAAGGGGCGGGGGTGGTAAGAGTTACACATGGGAGATGGATCAAATAAGTAAATATGTTAAGGGTGTGGGGACCAGGTTTCTTATCTTTAGAGAAGGGAGTTATAAATATGAAAAGGGAGAAAAGAATGAACTCTTAAGTGTTAGATGGAAATTGGAGGTATTGATTTGAATTCATGAGTTTTATGTATAAATAAATAAGATCTTCCTTGACTTACGATGGGGTTATGCTCAATAGATCTGTCATATGTTGAAAATACTGATGAGTCAAAAATGCATTTAATACATCTCACCTACCAGACATTACAGTTTAGCCTAGCCTACCTTCAACATGCTCAGGACACTTATGTTGTCCTACAGTTGGGCAAAAATCATCTAACACAAGGCCTGTTTTATAACAATATGTTGACTATATCATGTAATTTATTAAACACTGTAATAAAAGTGAAAACAGAATGGTTGTCAGGGTACAGGATGGTTGTAGGTGTATGGGTTGTTGACCCTGGTGATCCTGTGGCTGTCTGGGAGCTGTGGCTCACTGCTGCTCACCCCTGATAGGAGAGAGTATTGGTCCCCTGGGAAAGGTCAGAATCCAAAGTATGGTTTCCATTGATTGTGTATCACTTTGTACCATCATAAAGTCAAAAAATTATAAGTCAGACCACTGTAATAAAATGCACAGCCTAAAAGTTGAGAGTTATATTTTATTCAGTGAACATTTCTGAGGATGCGAACCCCTCCAGCCCAGGATGACAGCCTCTCAGATTGCTCTGAGGGATGCTCTGAAGAGATAGGGGAGGAGCCAGGATATATAGGAGTTTTTACAACAAAGACTAGGTAGTTGGAACATCAAAAAATTGCTGTTGATTAAAGAAAACCAGATACCTCAAGTTAAGGAATTCACATCTTTCTATGTATGGGAAGGCACAAAGTTCTGGGCTTATTGAAATCATTCCTTTGATATACACCTAGCTGACACCTAGCTCAGTATCCTGTGCTTCCCATCCTGAGTTCCTTTGGGGGCACAGCTGGGGGTGACTGCAGGGGCGGGCTGCCTGCTTGTCAGCATCCTGAGTTCCCTCCGCTCACTGTCAGGGGTGGTGGTAGCAGCTGATGACTTGATAGCCACAGCATCCTTTGTTTACTGATATGACTTGCAGTACTTTTTGTTCACACCCTGTGATCGCAATTCTCTGACGGATCTAAAAAGAGCTGATTTTTATTTAATTTTTTAGTACTAGAGAGACAGGAAGGAAGGGGGCAGGGCACAGCCATTCAAAGAATGACACAGCAATTAACACCAAAATGGTGGAAGATTCAACTCACAGTAGGCCTTGAGGCTCAAGATGGCAGGACATTTGACTTCCAGTAGACCTGGAGCTTCATTATACGTTCATTGTAATATGAAGCCAGGTAAATGACATTCCTACAGGCTCCATGACGGTTCCGAGGCTGACCAGAAAAGGTCAAAAAGTGGGCAGTTGCCCAATTCCTGGGAATCCCAGCCCCTTCCCCAAAGTAGTTGTAATAATTCTTCCACTTGTTAGCATATGAAGCTACCAAGCCCATAAAAACTAACAACCCCCACACCTCGTGGCCTTTCTCTCGCCTTCTGAAACAGCCTGCACTTCTATGAATTATGTATCTCCCTGAATAAACATACCTTTACTCAACTGTGGCTCGCTCATACATTCTTTCCTGTGAGAAGCCAGGCACCCACACATCCCAGGGACTCAACGGAGACCAGGGACACGGCCCTCCTCTCATCCAACATTGGGTTTTCCTGTATCACTAGTTAGGACGAAGTGACAACTTCAGGCTTCTTACATGCCAGGTAAGAAATCAAAGTCCTCTGTCTTTTTTGCAGAAGATGTAGTAGTGTATATAGAAAATCTTAAATAATGAAAAACTACTAGAACAAATAAATGAATTTAACAAGATTACAAGATACAAGGTCACATAGAAAAATCAGTTGTATTTCCATATACTAACAAGAAGCATTTAAAAAATTACATTTAAGTAATGCCATTTACAAACATCAAAAAATAAAAATACTAATAAATAAATGTAATAAGATATGTGTAAGACATGTACACTAAAAAGTATAAAGTATTGCTAAAAGAAATGAAAGAAGAGCTAAATAATGATGGGATGGGTATACCATTTCATGGAAGAGAATGACAGATCTGAAATCCATGTATAGGTTTAATGTAATCCCAATTGAAATCTTAGCAGTTTATTATTGGAGAAAGAGAAGCTCCTTCTAAAATGTATATGGAAATGCAAATAACTTAAAATAGGCAAAATCAATTCTGAAAATTAAACAAAAAGTTAGAGAACTTTACTATCTGATTTTAAGATTCATCACAAAGTTTCAGTAGTTAAAACTGTCTAGCATTGGTGGTGTTACTGAGCAATAGTTCATGTGCCCGACACACAGTGAGGCGAAACAAACCAAAACATGGGAGTTTGGAGCAGAGAAAGGTTTACTGCAGCGCCAAGCAAGGAGGACAGGAGAAGCTCACACTCGAAAAACCCAAACGCTTCGATATTTGGGGGAAATTTTTTTATATTCAAAACTTGGGGTGAGGGCTGCAGGGGTGTGACTTTCTTCTGATCAGTTGGTGGTGAGGTAACAGGGCGGTGTTCCAGGAATCTTGTGCTCAGCCTCCACCTGGATGGGAGCCCTAGTTCCTGCAGAAGAACGCAAAGATATTGTTATGTATATTCCTTGAGAAGGAACCAGGACCCTGCCCCAAGGCTGCACTATTGTTTCATGACTGTTCCTCCCTCATCTGTGTATCTCCTTTCTTTCCTGCTCAGCAACTGTTTGAACCTGCCCTTTGGAACTCAGGAAAGGTCAAGGAGGCTGAATGAAGCCTATTTCTTACAAACAAGAAACGGAAGAGAAAAAGGATTTCTACCAAGGGGGACCCCACAGGGACCAACTGTTTCAGTGTGGATGGAGATAAAAATCGATGTAAAAGGAGATTCTAGAACTATACAGTTAACAGTTCTATCTAGTAGCTTCTAGACATGTGTGGCTATTTAAATGTAAATTTAAATTAATTAAACTTGAATAATTAAAAAATTTAGTTCCTGCTGTACTTCAAGTGCACACAGTTTATGTGGCTAGTACCACTATCAGACGGCTCCAAAATAGAGTATTTCTGTTGCTGGTAGATGTAGCCAGTGTCCAGGTTCTTGCCCTGTCCCAGAAAGAATTCAGAGACAAGACACAAAGGTTAAGAAAGTAAAGTGGGGATTTATTAAGGGACAAATAGTACACTCTCAACAGGAGTGCGGGCAGGCTCAGGTGAGCAGCTGCCCTGAGTTTTTTTGGCAAGTTAGTTACATAGGGTGTAAAAATGAATGGGCGGACTATCATTGTAGAGGGAGGGGTTTGGAATTGTATTCCCTGATTTTCATCCCAACTCCACTTTTCCAAAAGGAGGAGGGATTTTTGTCCTTATTTAGTCTGGATGGGAAGTGTCATGGCATTGGTGCGTGATGGGTACTTCTAATCTGCAAAGCTAATTTTATTGTAATGAGGGCATAATGAACAAAAGGTTACATTCGGACACTGGAGATTTCAACCTTTTTCCACCTTTCTTGACCAGGCTCCAGGCCAAAAGTTGTGACCACTTATCAGCCCAAAGGATCCCTGATTTCTTTGACTGCCCAGGGACCCCTGGTGCTTACCTGATGTGTGGTTTCCTGCATTTGACCCATGCCCCTCCTTTCTGCCCAATTCCTGCCATTTGGCCTGTGTCCCCCTTTCTCTGCTCATATCTAGCTATCTGCCTGCTCTAACATGTCCATCATTACAGAAAGTTCTATAGGACAGTGTTGGTCTAGAAATTGCATCTTGACAAATACTCTAAGGTAATTCAGTAGGGAGAAAGAACAGGCTTTCAACAAATGGTGCTGAAATAATTGGACATTTGCATGCGAAAAAGGTAATAAATCTTTACTCATACTGCTGAGGGAGAATAGGTTCTTGCCTCATGCAGGAAACAATTCAAGAGCAAGGCATGATAAAATAAAAATAAGTTTATTTAGAGAGATACACACTCCATAGACAGAGTGCAGTCTGTCTCACTCAGAAGGGAAAACGGCTTCGGAGATACACACTCCATTGGCAGAATGCGGGCCATCTCAGAAAGGTGAGAGGGAGAGAAGCTGAGAGGTGTGGAATGCTTAGTTTAAAGTAAAAGTAGATGCACACTCCATAGACAGAGTGAGGACTGTCTCAGAAGGTGAGCGCGACAGAGTGAGAGCGACCAGGAGGTGCAGAGTTGTTAGGATTTATGGGCTCGGTAATTTCACAGGCTAACAAGTAGGAGGACTACTCCAACTACTTTGAAGAAGGGGCGAAGATTTCCAGGAAACCCCCCCCAGCCCACTTTTTGACTTTTTATGGTCAGCCTAGGAGCTGTCATGGCGCCTGTGGGTGTGCCAGGAGGCTCGAGGTCTACAGGAAGTCGAAGGCTTCCTGCCATCTTGGTTGTAACAGTTTGTCCTGTCCTCAAGTGCTGTGTCATTCCTTCAGTGGCTGTGCTCCACCCCACTTCCTCCCACTTTAATACCTCACACCGTAAACATAAATTTACCCAAAATGAATTAAAGACATAAATGTAAAGGCTAAAATTATAAAACTTATGGAATTGAAAATCGTTCATGATCTTGGCAAAAATTCACATTATAAGATGGAAAATATATGATCCAGACACGTTTCTAGGATTCTGGTCCAAGATGGCAACGTAAGAGGCTCCTGAGCCCCTCTCCTCCCTGGAACACACTAAACATACAGCTACACATAAAGCAGTTCCCTCTGAAAGTAATCTAGAAAGTAGCTGAGTGATTCCTAAATATTGCGTAAATGAGAAAATACCTACATCACAATGGGTAGGAAAGGCTGAGACACCCTCTTGCCATAAAACCCACCCCCAGCACAGCACCATACAGTGGGGGTGGGGAGAGGAACTCCCAACTCCCAGCTTCTCCCTGAGGAGTCCCAAGTCCAACTTAGAGACTTGGAACTCAGGTCTAGGGCCCCAGTTTTTAAGATTCCCACTTGAATAGGCTACTGAAACATGTAGCTCTGGAAGTCAATAGGGATTGCATCTGCATCAGCGAGACCCAAAAGAATATAGCAAACAGAAAGCAGTTCTTAACGGGATTTTGAGCACTCACCATGACTATTCCTCCAGGGCTCAGGTTCAGCTCAGAGGGAGCGTGCAAAAACCACCCATCTCTCAGAATTTCTCTGAAAAGGGTCTGTTTGCATTTATTAAGAGCTGCTGCCTGCGGGTCAGGTTTCTAATTTAACACACGTCTAGGCTCTGACTGCCATCAATCCTGGAGACCAGGGAAAGCAGCAGACATTTCTGCTTTCTCCCTCTAGCCCACTCCAAATTGCCAGTATCTCCCTGAAAGTAGCTTGTACACACATCTGCGCCCCAGTAGTAGTGGCTGAAATTGGAAAAATGTGTCCCTGGATCATCTGGCTCTGACAGCCAATGGGGCTTATAGTCACAAGTCCCACATGACTGAAGCTTTTCTTAACTGGCTGTCCTCCCAGAACTCAGAGCAGAAGAAGCAACAAAAACAACCATCTCCCAATCCTTCCCTGAACATGGCCTATTTGCATACTTTAACAGCTGGCATCAGAGCCAAGCTTCTAATTTAGCACACATCTAGGGGCTGATTGAGATCCTACCCAGAGACCAGGGAAGCCTGCGGACACCTTCTATACTTCTCCCCCTGGCCTTCTGCAAGTTGATAGTATCTCCCTATAAGGAGCTTGTACACACATCAGGCATCACAGCTTTTGTGACTGCAACCTCAGGGATGGGGCTGTGGACTGCCTGGCTCCAATAGCCAATGGGGCTAGCATTCAAGAGTCCCTCAGGAATTCTGAAAACAAAACTAGCTCTTAATGGGTGCAGAAGGATCTACCTGTCGCTATACACCTGGGCCAAACACAGAGAGAATAGTCAAAAAAGGTCCATCTCCCAATTTCTCCCTATAAGGGGCTGAAGTACATACTTTTCCAGCTGTTGTCCAAGAGTCTGTATTCCAATCAAACTGCATCTAGGTGGTGACAACATTCCATTCCTTTGGCCACTGACAGGTCTTGGCATCCTCAACTAATAGGAGGCACCAAGTACAAAGAACGTGGCTTGGATGATCACCAAGGTTTGACAGACTACCAAGACCTCAGATGAGGCTGATTGATGAGGTTCATTACTTTACACAAAACCACTTCATCAAGACTGAAGGAGGAGGCTGTTTTGTGCAGAAACCAACACAGAGAGTAAAGGAATATGAAGAAAAAGAGGAGTATGTTCTAAACAAAGTAACAAGATAAAACTCCAGAAAGAGACCTTAATAAAACTGACAAAAGTAATTTATCTGATAAAGAGTTCAAAATAATGATCATAAAGATGCTCATTAGGTTAGGAGAAAAATGTATGAACAAAGTGAGAATTTCCATAAAGAGAGAAAACATTTCAAAAAGCAGAAAACAGAAATCATAGAGCTGAAGAATGCAATAAATGAACTGAAAATTCAGAGGAGTTAAGTAGCTGATTGGATTAAATGGAAGAAATGATCAATGAACTTAAAGACAGGGCAGTATCCTCTCAACACTTCTATTCAACATTGGAAGTCCTAGCCATAGCAGTTAGACAAGAAAAAGAAAAAAGAGGGATCCAAATTGGAAGAGAAAAGAGAAAACTGTCACTATATGCAGATGACATGATACTACATATAGAAAACCCCAAAGGCTTCACACAAAAACTGCTAGAGCTGATAAATGAATTCAGCAAGGTAGCAGGATACAAGAGTAACACACAGAAATCTGTTGCATTTTTTTACACTAACAAATAAAAGGAAACTTAAAAAAATTTTCCTTTTAAAATCACATCAAAAAAATACTTAAGAATAATGCTGACCAAGGAAGTTAAAGATTGATACACAGAGAACTATAAATCACTAGTTAAGGAAATTAAAGATGATTTAAATAAATGGAAAGGTATTTCATTCTCTTGGATTGGAAGAATTAGTACTGTTCAAATGATCATACTACTCAAAGCAATCTACAGATGTAATGCAATCCCTATCAAATTACCTAGGGCATTTTTCACAGAACTAACACAGATAATCTTAAAATTTATATAGAATCACAAAAGACCCAGAATTGCTATACTGAAGAAAAAGAATTAAGCTGGAGGAATAACTCCCAGACTTCAGACAATACTACAGAGATACAGTAATCAAAACAGTGTGTTATTGGCACAAAAACAGACCTATGGATCAATGGAACAGAATACAGAGCCCAGAAATAAACCCACAGACTTATGGTAAATAAATCATTGACAAAGGAGGAAAGAATATACAACAGAGAAAAGACAGTCTCTTTGGCAAATGGTGTTGGGAAAGCTGGACAGCCGCATGTAAATCAATGAAATTAGAACACTCCCTTACGCCATACACACAAATAAACTAAAAATGGCTTAAAGACTTATCAGACAAGACACTATAAACTTCTTGAAAGAATACATGAGCAAAACATTTTCTGACATAAATCTTAGCAATGTTCTTCTAGGGGAATCTACCCAAACAATAAAAGTAAAAGCAGAAATAAACAAATGAGACCTAGTTAAACTTAAAAGCTTTTGCACAGCAAAGGAAATCATTAACAAAACTAAAGGACAACCTATGGAATAGGAGAAAATATTTGCAAATGATGCAACTGACAAGGGCTTAGTTTCCAGAATATATTAACAGCTCATACAGCTTAATAACAGCAACCAAAAAAACCCCAAACAACCTAATCCAAAAATGGGCAGAAGACCTACACAAGCCATTCTCCAGTGAAGACATACAAATGGCTAGTAGGCACATTAAAAAATGCTCAATATCACTAATTATCAGAGAAATGCAAATCAAAACTACAATGAGGTATCACCTCACACCAGTCAGAATGGCCATCATCAAAAAGTCCACAAACAATAAATGCTGGAGAGGGTGTGGAGAAAATGGAACCCTCCCACACTGTTGGTAGGAATGTAGTTTGGTACTAGCCATTATGGAAAACAATATGAAGATTCCCTAAAAAACTGAAATAGACTTACCATGTGATCCAGCAATCCCACTCCTGGGTATATATCCAGAGGGAATTCTAATTCAAAAAGATACATTTTGAATTATAACAAGAAGAAGGCAGAGTTCCATGCAGAGCCAGGCAGACCAACTGGACAGGGAAAAGATGAGATTACTGATATATAATTGCATATATTTTTCTTCATTGAGTCATTTGTCAGTTATCGGTTGACAGTGGGATGAGAATGGGCATGGATGGGGTGAGATAGAGGAAAAGGTGTGCTTCTAGTCTTCTGAAAGAGTGAGAAAGTAAAATTGCTGGATAATTACAAAGGTTAAATGGGAACATAAATATCCATTTGAGATTTACAGTAAGAAGAGTGAACAATTTCTTGTGATTGTCTCCAGAAACCTTTGGGTGCGCAGGTACAAATGTGTGGTTATTGCGCTCAACCAAAGTTGAGGTTTTGCCAGGTGAACATGATGGTGGGGAAGAAGGGAACTGAACGTATTTGCAAGAGACGTAATTATTGCTGGACCTGGTGAAATCTAAGCTGGTTTACTAGAGGCTGCTAGCTGTTTGACAAAACCCACCTTCACCTCCTATTTCCCAAAACCCAATTAGACCTGGAATAATCAACCATCTCAGTTTACCTGGAATTGAAGTATTTCCCTGGATGCAGCGATATCAGTACTAAAACAAATAAAGTAGTGAAGTCTGATCTCATCCCTGGATGCAAGGATATCAGTACTAAAATGAAGCAGTGAAGTCTGATCATATCCATTCATGCAGTTTCAAGGAGCTAAGTCATCTTCTGATTTCTATAGTTTCAGCCAAAGCAGCAGGGGTCCTCTTACTTAATCTCACCTAAGCCTGAATTACCATCATCCTGAAAGGTTGGATCCACAACTTCCCCTGACGAAGCTCAAGTCTAACTACAGAGGCCCAAGTCCTCAGGGCAGTGCTGAAACTCGTACCATGAATAAATGATACCTCCTGCTGGCCTGAATACTCCAAGTCCCTAACCTACTGGTGGAGCAAACATTTATGTGCATCCAGTATGATGCCTTGCAGCAGAAACCCAATGAATATTGTTACTTATTTTTTGTTATGTTTCCCAGAAGCACACTTTCTTTTCTGTCAATACAACTAACAGTATCTAGAATAAATGCACCCACCTTCACCCCAAAGAATATGATTCTAAGACAAAGCAAATTGTTATTATTGCCATTGTTATGATCATACTTCATTATTGTCATTAAACTCTTTTCCTGCCAAACCTAAGGAGGAATTCATGTTAACAGCTGTTATAATTCTGTGCTTTCATATAATTGCACCACCAATGTGTACATATTGTGTCATTTAAATGGTAAGCAAGGTAAATAATAATGGGTTTGAATTTATTTAAATGTCATGCAGCACATAGATTAATTTTGTTTCAGATCTGAGAATGAGTGAGAGTGGTTGAGAACATTCAATGAAAGGGGAGCATAGGTTTCCTATAATCGTCAATAAGCATGTCCAGCAAATAGTTACAGCACGAGGTCAGAGAAGAAGAGGTCTTAGCGTACTCTTAGCATCTTGGGGGGCCTGGCTTGTTGTGCAAGTGTAAGCCTCCTCACCCCTGTGTGTGTGCACAGCCTCACCCCTCTGCCTACCTGCTTTCCCTTCAGTTGGTTCTGTTCTCTCAGCCATGGCTCACAGGTCACATCTTTTAGGAAACTTTTTTTTCCCAAAGCTAGCTTAAATTATAATATCTTTCTGAACTCCTTGAGATGGTCCCTTTACTTACCCAGTCACAGCACTGGTCATTTCGTTTCATAATCAACCACATCTCTGCTCTCAGCACAGCCCAGGAGGTTGCCAGAGCACAGAGGTAGGCACGGAGCAGTGCTCAGTGTCCTTGCTGAGTGAATGACTCAGTCCATTCATTTGTATTGCCAACGTGGTTAGGCATCTCACTCCTGTGGTAGCTAAAGCAGTTCAGTCTTCTCAAGTCAAATCTAGGATGTCCTCAGAGACCAGTCTGAGGGGAGGTGATTATGTGAGTGAAAGTTTATTTGGGAATAACAGCTATGGGTCCAGTTATTTAATTTGGACTCTCTAGGCTCAGTTGAACTCCTTAAAATAGCCTCTAAACCTAAGTCTGAGGCAAGCAGAACCTTTTCCCTTAAGTTCCAGAAAGACAAATTCTCTCCTTGTCCTCCTGCACGTCCCAGACAAAGCCCAGCTGGTCAGACCTTGGGAGGCCCAGGCCAACAGCTGCTGAGTGCTCTCTCCACAGCCTCTGACAGAGAGGTCCTGGCACCAAGCATTTGGAGCGTACAGCAGGGCTGATTCAGGATCTGGGCTTGGTTCTTTAGAAGCTGCCATCTGGAGACACTCCACCTCAGAGGAAAGTGCTGATCTCGGGAGTTTATCAGGAAGGAGGGGCTGCAGGTGCACCTTGGGCAGCTCAACTCATTATAGTCACTGGACCACAGCAATGGTACATAATGAGAAACTGTCCACCTGCTAGAAAGCCTTGCCTAGGCATCTGTTGATACTGTTTGACATGAATCTGTAGTTACCTGAAAGGGGCAAAGGGAAAGCAAATAGGGTTCTGGGTTGGAGTCCAAGCTCAAGTCAGTGGATTCAAAGCAAGTGCAATAGTGCTCATGTCCCAGCTGTGCCTGAGTGCTGTGGGCCTCCTCTTCTCCCTGGTCAGAGGTGCTCTCTGCTTTGTTCACTTATAAAAATAAATAAATAAAACCAACTTGTGGACAAAGGTAAGCCCCAAACAAGCAATGCAAGGAATACTTACTGAATGAATGACAATTTTAAAATACAAATTTTCCTTTACCTTAGGCCACATGTACTTAGAATTATTTGCATTTTGGCTTAAATCAATGCATTAATAAATGAGCTGTCACTTTTGAAAACAAAAATTTACTTCTTCTGAACTTAATTGCCAAGATTGGTTGGCTTACAGCAATCAGAGAAGAAAAAGAAATAAAATGAATACAAATTGGAAAAAAAGAAGTAAAACTCTCACTGTTTGCAGAAGACATGAAAATCCTAAAGAAGCCACCAGAAGACTACTAGAGTTCATCAATTAATTTGGTAAAGCTGCAGGATACAAAATTAATATAGAGAAGTCTGCTGCCTTTCTATATATTAACAATGAAATATCAGAAAAAGAAATTAAGGAAATAATCCCATTTACCATTGCATAAAAAAAAAAAAAAAAACTAGGAATAAACCTACCTAGGGAGGCAAAAGTCCTGTACCTTGAAAACTGTAAGATGCTGATGAAAGAAATTAAAGATGACACAGATGGAAAGATATACTGTGTTCTTGTATTTGAAGAACAATATTGTTAAAACGGCCATACTACCCAAGGCAATCTACAGATTCAATGCAATCCCTATCAAGTTATCAACAGCATTTTTCACAGAACTGGAACAAAAAAATTTAAAAATTGTATGGAAACACAAAGACCCTAAATAGCCAAAACAATCTTGAGAAAAGAATGAAGCTGGAGGAAACATGCTCCATGACTTCAGACTATACTACAAAGCTACAGTAATCAAAAAAGCATGATATTGGCATGAAGATAGATGCATAGATCAATGGAACAGTATAGAAAGCCCAGAAATAAACCCATGCACTTATAGTCAATTGATCTACGACAAAGGAAGCAACAATATACAATCGAGAAAAGACAGTCTCTTCAATAAGTGGTGCTGGGAAAACTTGACAGCTACATGTAAAAGAATGAAATTAGAGTAATTTCTAACACCACATAAGAAAATAGCCTCAAAATGGTTTAAAGGCCTAAATGTAAGACTGGAAACTTATAAAACTCCTAGAGGAAAACATAAGTGGGACACTCTTTGACATAAGTTGCAGCAATAGTTTTTGGGATTCATCTCCTAGAGGACTGGAAATAAAAGCAAAAAGAAGCAAATGGGACCCAAGTAAACTTAAAAACTTTTGCACAGCAAAGGAAACCATAAGCAAAACTAAAAGACAAGCTATGGAATGGGAGAAAATATTTCCATATCATGGGCCCAACAAGGGATTAATTTCCAAAATAGAAAAACAGCTCATGTGTTTATATATATACTAAACAACCCAATCAAAAAATAGTCAGAAGACCTAAATAGACATTTTTCCAAAGAAGACATACAGATGGCCAACAGGTACATGAAAATATCCTCAACACTTGCTAATTAACAGAGAAGAGCAAAACAAAGCTACAATGAAGTATCACCTCACATTGGTTAGAATGGCTATTTTTGAAAAGTCTACAAATAATAAATGCTGGAGAGGGTCTAGAGAAAAAGGAAACTTCCTATACTGTGGTGGGAATGTAAACTGGTGCAGCCTCTGTGGAGAACAGTATGAAGTTTTCTTTAAAAACTAAAAATAGAGTTGCCATATGATACAGCAATCCCACTACTGGGCATATATCTGGAGAGAACTCTAATTTGAAAAGATACATGCACTATTATTATACATACTATTTATAATAGCCAAGACATGGAAGCAACCTAAATGTCCACCAACAGATGAATGGATAAAGACGTGGTATGAATGTGTGTGTGTGTGTGTGTGTGTGTGTGTGTGTGTATACACACACACACACACACACACACGCACAATGGAATACTACTCAGCCATAAAGAAAAGAATGAAATAATGCCATTTGCAGCAACATGGATGGACCTAGAGATTATCATACTAAGTGAAGTAAGCTCAGAAAGAGAAAGACAAATACCATATGATATCATTTATAGGTGGACTCTAAAAAACATAATACAAATGAACATATTTACCAAACATAAATAGATTCACAGACATAGAAAGCAAACTATGAGTACTAAAGGGGAAAGGGGGAAGGTGGAAGGATAAACTAAGAGTATGGGATTAACATATACATACTACTATATATAAAATAGATAAACAACAAGAACCTATTTATAGCACAAGGGACAATATTTGATATCCTCTAATAACCTATAATGGAAAAGAATCTGAAAAAGAATATACACACTCACACACACACATATATAAAAGACTATATATATATATATAATATAAAATATATATATTTGAAACTGAATCACCAGAGACTAACACATTGTAAATCAACTATACTTCAATTTAAAAAAAATTTTAAGATTTGTTGGCTCTCATACAAAAGCTGGATTTTGCCCGAACTGACCTTATTTCAAAATTTAAATTGTTGGCTCCTGAGACGATGCAATCTTAGTAACAACTCCATCTGATTTTCATATACCTTAGTTCCTAAAGTTTTGGTGAATAGAATCTTCACTAGACCTCTTTGAAGTCAGGAAATAATTATAGACGAAAGCATAGAGAAGTTAAATCCAGTTTACTACTCATGATCTGAGTCCCAAGTAAGGCCAGGACCTAGACACAGATTTTTCTCCTGATCCTCATCTTCCATGGTGTTCACAAAAGGAGAGCTGATTTTAGCTCATCCCCAAACCCTGCCCAGTCTCGGCTCCTTCTGGGACCCCAGCTGTGACCCAGGAGCACAAACAGAACGTGTTCAGATCTTCGTCTTTGCATTTCCCCCTTCACCTGCTGATGCTTAGAAATTAGCCAGAATATGGTTATCAGTGGTTTCACATAATCATACGTGTTACTATAGGAAGGGGAAAGAAACAAAAGTATGTGTCAAAATGCTCTGTGCTATAGCCCCGGCAACTAACTGCCTAGGATTCTTCCCGACATATTATGCTGATTCATTCCCTCAAAGAGGTAAGAGTTTCTCTTAACGCAGGGGACAGAGTCCAGTCCAAACCTTCCCTGTTAACCACTCTGCAGCCTCCCTGCATCCACGTCTCACTTTATCTCAGGACTGTGAACAATAATGCCTTTCATTCAAAACCAAGTCCCTGGCAACTGTTTATTTTCCACTGCACCCCCCACCCCCGCCCCCGCAGGTGAAGCAGGTACACACCTGGTGTGTGTGGAGAGAACCAGCAGAGGCGTCCTGCCTCTTTCATAGCCTCTAGGGTGACATTTATGCTGCAGGAACAGTGATTTATTAACAAGCATCATTTTCATCCTTCATTTTGAGATGTCTTCTCTCCCTACTCAGTAACATGGAGAGGCAGAAGGAATGCTGTGATAATTAAGTTTTATTCGTAACATTTTTCTATGCTCTCCGATGATCCTTTCCACGAGCAATACAATTACTAAATGGGGATAATAGAGCAAAGAAAATTGAAGTAGTGTAGATGGAGAAAACATTTAAAACACTGAAACATCTAATTTAAAAATATTCAGACCCTTGAAACATTGTTTCCAAATAAGAGGAAGTCACTGAAACGGTGAGATGAGTAAAACCCTCTTTGGGGCAAAAACTGCAGGTAGAAAAACACACACAGAGTGGAAGAATGCAGTTGTGATGGTCTAGCAAATGCTTCTAGGAAAATTCAAATGCTGTCTGTGTGGGCGACACCCCACAGGAGAAATGAGAAGGAAGCTTCCAGTAGAAGCTAACTATCCCAGGCATGAGCCACCGGGTACAGCGGAGGACGGAGGTTCTGGACTGATTTGTCCCCAGTTCCCACTATGACCTGAGGCTTTCCTCCACTTGCTTAGTCATTATCAAATGTCTTACTGCTCATCTTTCCAGACCCAGCTAGGACTGATTCCTTTTGCCAGGCTTCTCAGAGCACCCTGCCTTCAGCATGACCGCCTTCGTCTGAACTCCCACAGTGTCCATTGTTCTTAACTACACATTTCATTGTCCTTTCAGTGTTATATGTCCTTTCTTGATATGTGTGTGTATATGTGTATGCATAATATATACATATATATGTACATTTCTTATTCATGCATTTATTTCACCCCAAAAATATTTTTTTTTAATATCTTTTATGTGCAGTGCTAAAGACACAACACAAAATAAGAATCAATATTCGGCCTCTAGAGGAGGGTCAGAAAGGAAGTGTATAATTTCAATACAGTATGATAAATAATTTAAAGAGAATTTTGTGGATTTGTACACACTGTGTTACTCTATTGTTCTTTTTAAATGACTGTTGATTCTCAAAATCCATTCCTATGGGAAACACATGTTTCTAAAAGAATCTAATCTAAAAGGATCAGAAATTTTTCCAGGAAAAGGGAAATTGATGCTGAGATGTGCATTATCCACAGGAAGAGAATTTCTCCACAGTGACTTGGTAGGTGGTTTTGTCCCACTGTGGACTCTCTGACCCGCCAGACCCCCATGAAACAAGCACCTCTTTTGTGTTCATCTCTTCCCTTCCTGAGTCCAGCCATCTTTCATAGAGCCAGAAGTTTTCTATATAAATGATAGATTACTGCTGGGAAATCCTAGTAAACTAGAACATTTAATTATCTACTGTCAGTTTGTTAGATTAAGTAGTTTAGTTATAAAACTATCTTTCTCTGCACTCAGCATGTTTTAAAATTACGCATTTTTGCTTCTGTCCATGTTTATTAAGATGAAAGCTCTGGCTATACCTCCATTTATTTGCTTCCTATGGTTTTAAAGTAAAATTCTGATACATAAAGAGTGAAACCCAATCAATAGGCTCTGGGATTCCTTCCAACAAAAAAGCTTTCAACAAGTCCTCCTACTCCAGGGGCTCATATTGAGAAGACAAGAGAGAGAGAGAGAGAGAGAGATCACCAGAATCTTTAGAGTTTGTTTCCAGATCCATAAATTTGGAACTGAACCCCAAGATAGAATCTCTCACTTTTTCAAATATATTCATATTTTCCAATTCAATCTTTGAATAAAATTTGGATACAAATACAGTGAATTCAAATGGATTAATCAAGACCACGCTTATACTTCACTCCCCTTAGAAGAGCATATATGGGCTATACAAACCCAAGAGGGAAATGTCAGGTAGTCAGCAAATGCCTGTGCCTCCAGACACTGCCATAGTTCAATCGGGGGCTTGTTAGTTCTTGTCAAGTCCCTGAAGCATGTAGTTAACCTGGAAACCTCCTCTCTTAAAACTTTGCCTACCATGAGGCCAATTCATTAGCGCATATATGCTACTTCATGTGCAGATTGATTCTTCCTCTAGGAATAGATTTTGAGAATCAATAGTCACTTAAGAAGAACAATAGAGTAACACACTGTGTACAAATCCACCTGATTATATGTGTCTGAAAAGAAGGCATACACTTGGCTCTGCAGTTTAGTGCACATGAGTGAGCCTACATGTCAGCACGGTGGTCTGCAAAGCAGAAAACCCCAGTGTAGTCCAGGTGGCACCACTAAGCGGTTCTGTGACCTAAGCAAATATTTAACCACTCTGAATCTCAGAGTAGTTATCCATAGTAGAGACACTGGAATGAGAACTCATGCCACAATATTTAAGACTAAAACTTTGAACTAAAACTAAGCTATTGTGTTATGACCTTTCTTTCTTTTTACCATCCTTGTTAGCTCCTTACTCTGTTTCTTCTATAATAGGAGAAACAAGTGGGGAAAATGTGTAAAGAGATTGATACTTTTGAAATTTAACAGAATATTATTTGTTACGTGACCCTTTGCTTTGAGGGTACAAACATGGTCAAATATATAGTCTTTCACACTATAACATGCTCAAGAAGAGGTGAAGATAGTTGGGACTTTCACTTAACAAATACTTATTGCATGTCTATTATGTATCAGACACTATTCTGGCAGAGAACAAAACAATCCAAAAATTCTCCTGTCATGAAGCTTACATTCTGATAGAGCAGAAAACTAATAAAGGAGATAAATAAGTAAACATGTTAGGTAGTAAGTGATAAGGAGAACCAGCTACTGGATTCAGTGTGACAGATGAGGAAAAGGGAGGAATAAAAGATGATTCCCTTTGTTTGTTTAATTTGTATGTATGCATTTTGGGGCTTGAGTGATTGGACGGATGATGGTAACAATTAATGAGATGGGGAAAAGGGAACACAAATTAGTGGAGGACAAAATCAATTTTTAGGTTTTGGAAATATGCTTGAAGTGCCTTTAGACATCCAGACACTGATGTCAGGTAGGCAGTAGACATAAATCTGGAGCTTTGGCGAGAAATTGGGACAGAACTTCAATTTGGGATTCACCCTATTGGTGGTTTTTAAAGCACTGAGTCTAGACAGTAGGTGTAGATAGCCAAGAGGATCCCAGGTTGAACTGTAAGGGAATCCGGTGGTTAGAGGTCAGGTAAAGGAGACGGAGTTCACACAGAAGACTGAGAATGATCAGCCAAAGGCATAGAAAGAGAATTAAGAAAGTGTGGTGACTCAAAGCTAAGAGAGGAGAGTTTCTCAAAAAGAAGTAAACATGTTCAACGGTGTAAAATACTACTTGAGAGGGTGGGTAGAAAGAACAGACATTTGGCATTGAATTTGGTGACATGAAAATCACAGGAGACTTTCCCAAGCACAACTTCAGTTGAATGGTGGAGACAGAAGCCAGACTAGAATGAGCTGAAGAATGATTAGGAAGTAAGGAAACGGAGACGCACTGTCTGGTCAACTACTTCAAGAAATTTTGTTGAGAAGGTCAGCAGGGAAAAAAAAAAAAAGAAAAAACAGTGTAGTAGATGAAAAAAGATGGAAGGGAAAAAGAGATAGCAAATACTATTTATCTACTGAAAGGAATGATCTAGCAGACGACTGGTTGATGGATGAAATTTGGAACCATTGATCAAAGACCCTTGGAAGACAAAACAGGGATGGGTTTCAGAACTAACCCATAGAAGGGTTAACTCTTAGAGGAAACCTTAGAGTGGAGGAACTCTTCTATAGTAACAGGAGGGGAGATGAAGATGTGTAAACATGTGACTATTTGGCGCACTTGAAAGTAGAAAGGTAGTTTTTATGTTTCCTTTCTTTTTGAGGGGAGGTAAAGTATAAAGCAATATCATTAGCAGGGAGTTGGGGCAAAAATGAGAGAGAAGGGATGTGGGAGGTTTGAGGAGCGAGTATATGTTATGAAAACCTCATCCCAGAAAATAAGAAAGGAAGCTAATGAAGGGAAGAGCACGATTACCATTCAAAGCTGCTTGGCCGCTGAAGTTTGTGGCCACACATTTCAGGTGACATCCGTCAGCACAGCGACGTGGCTGCCTTCAGCAGCTGTCGCTCCCTCACAGGCACGAGGAAAGAGGAGGTTGCTGACAACGCATCGGGGTTTCCTCTGGTGAGTAGGACGGATATTATGGTAATTCTGACAGGTGACAGAAAGCAAGTGGCGTACAGAGGAAAGTAAATACAAAGAAGGTGACAGCAACAAGGAGACAGTTCATGAGTCTGAAGGGAGCTGAGGGCGTTGGAGCAGGGAGAACCACAACTTAGAAACAGGTCTAAGGTACTAAAAGAAAAACAGCCTCCAGCTGAGAAAGCAGGGGGCAAAGTGGTGACATCAGAGGTTTCAACCGTGCGAGGAATTTGAGGGAATGTTCTGGTCACACGACTATACATAGTGAATCCAGTCACCGGACTCAGGTCTTCAGACTCCAAATCTAGGTCTTTTTCCCTCTTTATCACAGTTGCTATACGGTAAATATACTTTTTCTTTTTGGCTTTTAGATTTATTCTTGAGTCTTTGGTGATAGTCCTGGAGATAAGTGGAAAATCACTGAAGATGGCCCTGAACTATCTCTAGGGTACATATGAGATTTAGATCTTCATTGCTTTATGATAATACATGCATTTATGTTCTCTTTTTAGCATTATAAATAGAAATAGGCTGAAACAGAAATAACTAAATTCTTTTTGATTAACCCGATTCTGAGTTACTGTAAAAGTATCTAGAAGGTGCAAGATTTGCATCTTCGCCTCTATTTCTTACCTTCTTTAATTCCATGTTAACCCTATGCTTAGACATTGGTATGTGAATGACTCCTGACACCCCTGACTGCTCCGAGTCATTTTACTTGCCATGAAATCCTCTTTTTTCTTGAACTCATATTTTTCTCCTTTTCAGAATGTCCTTGATGAATTCTCTCGATATGACACAGTATTAAGGATTTAACAGGCTAAGGTACTGGAAACACATGTTCACATGTCTACATACACAGAGAGACACACAGACCCTAAGTTTTGCCACTTCTTGGTGGTACAACTTCAGCTTAATTTCTTCACTGCTTAACTGTTCTGTGAAATGAAGATAATAAAAGTGCCTGTCCCATGGGGTACTTACGGGAACTAAAGAGGAAATTGTGGACATAGAGGTCAGCGCAGAGTCTGAGCCCTAATGGGGAGTCAGTAATTGCTAATTCTGCTGGGTATCGCGTCGGCACTGCCCAGTGAATTCACACATGTGTGCACACCTAAGGCCGGGGTAGTTGTCTCCGGAATCCCAGATGTACAAGTGAATGCTCTTTTCATGCACTTCTCCGTCATCCTTTGAAACACGATTCACAAGCCTCCCAATCTGGATGCTTGAACATCTGATCACGTGCGGTTTCTCACATTCAGAACAACCTATCAGCTCCTTGATTTCTCATCTTTTCTCAAATTTCAATCAAGAACTCTTTTTCCTTCCTTTCCTCTATGCTTAGGGTGTTTGCTGTTTGATTTTTAACCATTTGAAATCTGAAATAAAATGCTGTTCGAACTAACATGATCCAAAAAAGCAGTGTTTATTAAGCAGTCATTTTTTTTTTTAAAGTTCGTTTTAAGTGACCCTCAACTAAGATTGAAAATTGATTTCTCTGTTGATTTGTTGCCCTGACATTCCTTGGTGAAAACAGTCAGCTAATTAAGTGTATCTTTCTTACTCCTTGCACTGCAGCTCAGACAGGAAATGAATAGATTCGGGGTGGAAGCATAGCTTGAGATGTAAGATCTTCTCTCAGGTGACACGACCATATGACAGTTCTCCTCGTAGGAATTTGCCAACCTGAAATTAAACAAGTGCACTGTTCTAACGGTTACTTCTGTGAAAATAACGTAATCTTAAAGATTCTGTCAATGATGCACAGATAAATAAGTATTCCCTTAAATGATAAGCATCTGCAAGTCACTGATGAATAAAAGGTAAAGAGAACTATTTAGGACACACACAGCTCAGCTTTAAACTGTTTCAGAAGGGAGTTGGAATTCTTCGCACTTTCACCTTTCCCTGGGGTTGCCTTGGTTGGTGAAAATCTTCAAGTGAAATATTCCTAGAGACTGAGCTACAGGGTAGAAAGGGTACTGAACTAGGGGCCAGAGCTCCTGATTCAGAAGAAATGAAGGAGAGGAGAGTGAAGGGGAAAGGACACATATTTGACCTCCTAGACATTTTTCCCCTAAATCCAAATCATGTTAAAAGGAATTTGATTATTCAAATTCAAAATACATTTGAATCCTTTGATTTTTAATCAAAAGGAATGTGATTATTTCTGTTTTAGCATTTCTTTATTTATAAACTGAAAAAAGAGAGAGAGGAAGGGTATAGCTCAGTGGTAGAGTGCATGCTTAGAATGCACAAGGTCCTGGGTTCAATCCCCAGTACCTCCACTAAAAAATAAAATAAAATAAAATAAAAAATTAATTAAAAAATACATGAAGAAACCTAATTACCTCCTCCCGCAAAACAAAAACAAAAAAATAGCATTGTATTTCATCTAAAGAAGTTGAGATCTGCATCTGCTCCCATCATTACTGATAACTTTGTCAGGGAATATTACTGAGATTCACCTTTATTTTCTACAAAATTGGCAGAGAGAACTAGATATCATTAAAACTTCTAAATTTGACCTATATCTGCTTTTTTCTCTAAGAAAAATTGAGATAACGAGACTGCCTTGACAACAGAGTCAAAGGAGATATATATGTGAAATGGCAAACTGCATACTGTTAGTCAAATGTGAATCCCTCTGATGGTTCTGAGCCACATAAGGGCTAAGGGAATTTTCTACGATAATACTGCTAGTGCGTGGCATTTCTTCACTTGCCAAAACAGAGCCCAACTCAAATTAGAAACTAAAAAAAATATTTGTCATGAATAATATAGGAGCTGGGGTCTGAACCCAGGATACCTGGCCCACAACCTGCGAGCCTACACTGTCCTGTGCTATATTTGCTACCAAGGAAAGATAAACTAAAGTTAGCTATGGAGAAGAGATGGAGCGGTTCTGTGGGATTTGTACCAAATTGATTTAAAATAATGGAAGCAGAGAGCACTGTACTAACGAAGCCATGGGGAACTATTCTACCAGAGAGATACTCCAGAATGAGAATAATTTTCATGGGTTGAATACTTTTGTTCCCAGGCTTCAGCTATTGTGGTACAATAATGTTCCTTCCTTCCTCTAAAAAAGAGGAAAACTACAGAGATTAAACTAGGGTTATTTCCCCAAATACACTGACCCATCACTGAGAAGGTAGTGCATTTCCAGAGTAGAAAACAATGCCAGCGTTGCCCCCAGAAAGGAGAGGCCAAGGTAATGGCATAGTCAGTGAAGAGCAGTTAAAGGGAGTCCATTTCATCTGATTCCCTAAGCTCATAGCAGAGTTGCTGAAAAGACCAATATGATCCTTGCTCTCCTTCCACACTGCTTACATGTACAGTCTGCTCCTAAGCCAGTGGCATAAGATACTGAAAGCTGATCTCTCCCCAAGGAGTCAGTCTTTAGCCCACTCCAAACACAGCCTTCTCTGGCCACAGACCTTCTTCTGAGAGTAAAAATGTCTCTTAGTTTAACTATCTATTAGTCTCTTAAATATACGTTACTAAAGCATTTATTTTTAAAATGAAAGGTCTTTTCCTTAGTGCTAAAGTAAAGCATTGCAGAAAATTTGGAAAATATTGAAAAGCACATATAATGTCATTACCTGTAATCAGCATTATGGTATGCTTCTTCCATATATGTGTATATGTGTATTATCCTAATTTTATACTTAGTATGTATGTATCATGTATATATCATTCATTTCTTATATTTAAAAAACAAAATTTTTTGACTATCTCGTTTAATATAATATCTTTTAATTTTAATGTTACATTGGGAGCACATATGATGAAATATTTTAAAATATAGGTTTTAAGGAATTTCTTCAGACTTTAATGGAGTAGGTTATATCAAATTGATCTTCTGAAGAAATCAATTATAAAAACTGGATAAAATATCAGAAATACATCAGTATGAAGATATTGGAGAATGACTAAGGCAGCCAGTCCTTGAGGGGCCAGTATTCTAGAGAGCGGTGGGGGGTGGGAGAGGAAATGCAATGTTGTAAGATCAATATTTCCCCCTTGTTGCTCTTTGAGGCATTTGCTACTTGTAAGCCCTTCAGGACATACAGGCCAAATAGAAAGCTAGGAAGCAGAAATTTATATTCCAGAGCTTCAGGGGTCAAGCAAAAAGAAAGATGAAAAAAGCAAAAATGCAGTGAAGTTAGTCCAAGATTCTGCACTGCTTTTCCCCTCAAAGCATATGTCATTTCTTAAGTTGTGAGTATTGAGAGTGAGGCTTTTCCAAAAAACCGACCAGGAAGTGGTTAATAAAAAAAAATGAAGGGCTAAATACATTTGAGTTTTCAGTGTTCTCACCTGTTGGTGAAATAAAAATTGGAGTTCAGAAATCCCAGGAGGAAGAGGTCCCAGTAAACAACTTAGACCTTTAGTTGAGACCCAGGAAGAGCCATATCTTAGGAGAAAAAGCAAATGAATAAAGACCAGCCATCACAAGGACTATGAGCCAGTCTCAAACCACTTAAGTATCTGATTATATCAAGATAATATGGCATGACTCTAACTGCCTGCCAGAAGAAAATTAATTTCCATTTCAAAAAGAAAATAGTCAGAGTCTTTATAATTGTTCATACACAATGTTACAACATTCAAAAGTTACTAGGTATATCAGAAGATTGGACCAAGCAAATAAAAACCATGAAGAAAACACATGAAGTTATCAGGATAGACTTCAGGATAATTTTGATTAGTATGCTCAGCAAATTAGATGACAAGATACAGAGCTTCAGAAAATAACTGCAAACTATAAAGAAGAATTCAGTAAAAATTCTCTAATAGAAAAAAACGACAATTGAAATTAAGAACACGTTAAATACATACATCAGTGATTAGACATAGTAGGAGAGATGATTAGTCATCTGAAAAATAGCGCAGTAGAAAATATGAAATCTGAAGCACACAGAGAAAAGAAAGATGGAAAATGCGGAAAAGACTATATAAGAAATCTGAGGCAATGTGAAAAGATAGCATGCGTGTAATTGGAGTCCTAGAATGTGAGTAGAAGGAGGATGCGTGGAGCAATCGTCCAAGACGTAATAGCCAAGAATTCTTAAAAATGAAAGAAATACATCAAACCACAGATTTAGGAAGCATTACAAACACCAAGTAGCATAAATAAAAGTAAACAAGACCAAAGCATTTTATAGTAATACAGCTGAAACTAAAGAAAATAAGAAAATTTAAAATCAGAAAAAATCTCGTATTTTTACAAAGAACAATAACAATATTGAAACCGAATTCTCAGAAATTATGGAATCAAGGAGAAAATGGAAGGATATATTTAAAGTACCAAAGGAGACACACTGCCTTCCCAAAATTTGCTATCCAGAGAAAATATTCTGGATGATTTAAGGTGAAATAAAGACATTTTCAGACAAACAAAAACTAAGAAAATGTGTTGTGAGTAAACTTATATTTAAACAAATACTAGAGGAACGTATTCAGGCAGATATAAAAACTGACCCTATATTGAAATACAAAAATCCAGAAAGAAATAAAAATCACAGATGTGGTAAAAATGTGGATAGGTATTCAATACTGACTGTAAAAGAGAATAATAGTAATATTTTGTAGAGTTCTAAATGTATGTAGAATTTAAAAGATGACAAAAATAAGAAGGAAAAAAAGGAGGATAAATAAAATTAAAGTATCCTAAAATTTTTGCATTGTTTGAGAAATGGTAAAAGTGCTAATTTATAGTAGATAAAATTAACAAAGGAAGCATATTTAAATCTTTGGGTAACCACTAAAACAAAATGAAATGATAATTTAAAAAATTATTAACACAAAAGCAGCTGTGAAAGAAAGAAATAAAGAGGCGGGGGGTGGGGGGAACAAATCAGCCAAATTGAAAACAGTGGTTTGGGGATATGAATACAGACTGTAAGTAATTACTTAAAATGTAAATGGACTACTTATGCTAAGTGGAAGACTATCAGACTGAATAATAAAAAAAAGAAAAAAAGAAGAAGAGAAAACTATGCTGCTGCTCATAAGAGATACATCTTAAACATAAGACACAGAGAAGTTAAAAGCAAAAGGATGCAGAAAGAGATACCATACAAGCACTAAGCACAAGAAAACCAGGGGAGCTGTATCAGAATCAAGCTAAGAAGACTTTAAGACAAGAGATTTACTAGAAATAACAGGCATTTCACAATGATAAAAAGTTAATATCAACAGTAATACATAATGATTCTGTATTTTATGCACCTAATAACATTGCCTCAAAATACATAAATGAAACCCCGCAAAAGTAAAAGGAGAAAGAAACAAATTCGCAACAACAGGGATTTTAATGCATCACTCGATTACTGATAAGGCAAGCAGACAAAACATCAATCAGCATATGGAAGATTTGAAAAAAAAAGTTCTTTGTTGGCATAATTCACACACACACACACGTATAAAAGACTGCACCCATGCCAAACAGTACGCTCTTTGTAAGTTTACATGAAACATTTACCAAAATAGACGTTTTGCTAAAAGCAAACCTCATATGACCATGGTGTGATTAAACTAGAAATCGGTAATAATCAGATAACTAGAAAAATTTCAAGTATTTGGAAATTAATAGCCTATAAGATAAATAATGTGACCAATAATCAGATTAATGTAGCAGTCTTAATGAAAATTAGAGAATATTTGAACTAAATGATAAAGAAAATACAACACACCAATCTTGCCATGGAAGAATTCTGCTTTTGCTTAGCATCTAGAAAGTGGCAAGGGGATATAGCTCCTATGTTAACAGTAAGAAAACCCAGATAATCTACAAAATTATAACTTAAAAAAAAATCTTTCAGAGAGCTAAGATCTTAAGGCAATAGAGTATATCAAATCCTGGAGAATAGTGAGCACTTCCAGAAAGAGACAGGACACATGACTTACTTTATCTTCAGCAGAGCTCAGGAAACAGTAGAGGAGAGAAGACTTTCCTAATCTTTTTATGAAACCAGCGTTACCCTAATACTAAAACCATACAAAGACATTACAAGTAAAGAATACTACACACCAATATGCTTTATCAACATGTATGCAAAAGTCTTAACAAAATACAAGCGTATCAAATCTAGCAATGTAAAAAGAGAGATAAAACATCTTGATCAAGTTTGGTTTACTCCAGGAACTCAGGACTGGCTCCACATTTGAAAATCAGTCAGCGTAACTCATTATATCTACAAAATACAATTAAATAAACAAATAAAATAAAAACATAATCATCTCAGTGCAGAAAAAGCAGTTGCCAAAATTCAACATCCATTCTTCATACAAACTAAGAGAAAATAGGGATTCGCAGGGAACATTGTCAAGATGGCATGTATGAAAACCTGCAGCCAACCTCATACTTAATGGTGAAAACTGAATACATACCTTTTCCATAATATCAGGATTTAAGACAAGTGATCTCAACACTTCAGTATTATAATGGAGATCCTAACGTGCAGTGATGCAAGCCAAAAAAGGAATACAGTTTGAAAAAGAAATGAACTATTGATAGATGATATGAGTGTAGAAAATTCCAAAAGACTCTACAAAAAATATATCAGAACTAGTAGGTAAAGACTATTTGGCTTTGGCTTTCTTGGCCCCTCCCTGTCCTGCCCCTTCTCCTCCTCCTCCTCATACTCGGCTGTGCACCTGCCCCAGGCTCAGTTCTTGGCTCTTCCCCGCCCCTCCACTTTACAAGAATTCCTCTTCTGCCTTTTCACTGTCCTCTCTCTGTTTATGATTTCCTCTTCCCTTGCCAAATTCCTACCTTGTTCTGCATTTCCAACAGCTGAGCATTGTCTGAGTTCATGTCCTGTCATTATTTCCAATGTAATTGAGTAGTAAAAGCAGAAAGGATGTGATAATATTGTGAAGACAAAAGTCCTCAGGAATTGTAGGACACGCCCTCTAGCTGACATTCCCTCAACTTCTGGTTAAGCTCTCTTTTCCCATTTTCTCCCCACATCTCACTACCTTCCTAAAACTCTCTCCCTTTTCTTTGCTCACGCCATCATCATTTTTCCGTCTCTGTTCCATTTTATCTTCTCTCCATACTAAATTGTACAAAATGTGTCTGAAGTTGTTCCATTTAATTTGCTTTTTTGAATAAAGTTTGATGCTATGATTTTTCCAATTGGAACCACTATTATTGAAAACAGGTGAGTTAAACATTTTGCCTTCTAAGAGAAAGACATTTGCTGTTTTGAATGCGGTCTCTCCTTAACTGGGAAAAAAAAAAGCATTCGTTGATTATGCGATATTGCTAGATGTGTCACACTAATGCTGTGGCTACTTCCTGTTTATTACTTTATGCGCTCACCATACATCAGTTTTCTTGTTCTTTAGAATATGGCTTTGAGATAGGCTTACATTTTCTCAGGTGAGAAACCGAGGCCTAGGTACCTTGTCCAGGTCTCATATCTGGTAGGCTGCAGTGCTGAGATTCAAACCCAGGTCTGTAGGACTCCTGAGTCAATGCTCTTAACCTCTCTATTGGAAGCACAGTGAACATGGTTAACTTGGATGGCAGTAATCTCTCTGACTACGTTTCCTCTCTGGAGGAAAGGAACAGCACACCACTCAGAAACAGAAAGATCTTTGCAATGTCTCTCTCCTTCGAGCATCATAAGAGATATGAATAAAGTGAATAGTCCTGTTGGACATTTGGGGATGTGAACAGGATCATCAAAATAGAGGCCCTGATGTGTGCCCCAGGGACCTGCTCAGAGTAGAGGGTAGAGTGTAGGTTTGGGGTTAGAAAACTTTGAGGCAGGTAGACATACAGTACAGTCCTCCATGTATGCTCTATTTCAGTTCTTTGTCCTCACCATTAGGTCTACTGGGAAAAGAAAAACAGAAACATGTTGTAATTCTTCCTTGTTTATAAACTGTATGAATTAAAATACATATTAGGAAGTGACAGGCTGAAATTGTGTTTTTAATATGCAAGCCAGACCATCTGATTTATTATTGGTGCTTTGACCACTGTGGGTTCCTGTCTTGTACACACAGCTCGCTGAGATTTTAAGGGCTAGGTTAGCCTGATGTTTAGAAGCTCCACAAGGCTCTTCCTGAAACTTTTCCTCTCTGTTGTTTGCTTTATTTTGTTTTGTTATGAAGGTAACAGACCATCAGTTTTATTTGCCTGCATTCTACACTGGATAGCAGAACGCTCACATTAATTTACTTACACCTGTCACCACAGAATACAGAATTTTGTCTCTCTTTTTTTTTTTTTAACATACACAGACGCACTGTTTCATCAGAGCTTCATTCCCTTAATAATACTCAAGAATGCTTGTTGTGTGTTAAACAGTAATGGGGTGTTCAGAGAAGAGAAAGCTTTGTTTGTGGCTGAGAAACCAAAGAGCATTAGGAATTGTTGGTCTTAACAAATCGGGTCCGAGGAAAGGGTAGCAACGCACCACTGCCTCTGCGGAGAATGGGATCTGCGCTTCTCAGGCACACAACTGGGCATCTGCGAAGCTCTGACTGATGCCTCAAGACCCAGATCAGTCACTGTTTGTGTGCAGCCTTTCATGACCCACAAAAGGAGTGAATCCTGCCCATCCCTTTCCTGGCAGAGACTTTCAAATCCAAGTGAAAAGGGCTCAGAATTTCTGGAGGCCTGGTTATCAGCTGAATCCAAACCACAGAGACTTATCCCAACCTCCCGGGAGGACTCCTTGGCATAAAACCAGGAGGAGAATTTGTTTGACTCTGAAGTCTTTGGGGGGGGTCTTACTCATTTTAATGGAGGTACTGGGGGTCGAACCCAGGACCTTGTGCATGCTAAGCATGTGCTCTACCACTGAGCTACACCCTCCCTGCAGCACACAGTAAATGTTTGATGCATGAATACGTAGGTAGAAAACGATACTCGAGCCAGTAAACACATTCACCAACAGACGGTGAGACGAGTCAAGCTCATTGTTGTCTCTTTCCCTACAGAGAACACGAAATAGGGACCATTAACTATTCATGAAGGTCATGACACCCTTTCCAACCAGGGCTTTCTTAACCTTTTAACAGACAGTCTGCAACATGCTACAAAGCTCCCTCTGCAGGGCTATGGACTGTGCCTCCCGGCCAGATCCCCGGGAAATTTACCGCGTGCCTGGCATGCTGGGGACACTGTGAAACCCCTCCAGGGTATCGTCTCCCGAGCAAGGGGGTGACTGTATGAAGTCCAGGTTTCATTTTCTTAACTGGCTTGCAGACCTAAACACTTTGGAGTCAGCAGGCCGTTCCTTCGGAATGTTAGGGCAACCAAAGCAGAGCTGAGAGGAAGGCAGCTGCTGCCGCTTCCCCGGGCCATGGAGCTGAGCCGGGGCCGAGCATCTCAGCGGACGGGCCTCTCAGATTTCTGCTCTTGATGAAAACACCTTGTAGGAAAGGCAAAAAGGAGACGGGGCTGGGATATTTAAACATAATTCCCGCAAGAGTGCTCTTTCCTAATCGAAGGCTGTAATTGCTTTCCTCCGAGGCCCCTCTTCCTGCAGGGAAGCCTTATTTATTTCTTGCTTTTGAAGTTTCTGGCTAAAAAGCAGTCTCTGGATTCCAGGGGAAGCTGTGTTACCTTTAGAACATAACAAAGGTAAAGTCTGTTACCTTTATCACAAAACAAGACAACGTGAGTGGGGAAAGCCGAGGACTCTGGACCATCTTAAGACTGTAAGACTAAGAGGGCGTAGCTGCGAGAGCATCGCAGAGCAGGAGGTGCAGCCCTCTGTCTGCAGCCTGGCCCATTCATCCAGGTGAAGAGCAGTGGATTCCACACTGGTCCTTTCATCCTGACAGACAAGACAGGAAGCTGTTTATCTATCCCTAAATAGACAGGCTTCTCTTGGAGAAAAAAAAATGGAGCCTAACCCCCATGTTCACAGCAGCACTGTTTACAGTAGCCAAGACATGGAAACAACCTAAATGTCCATCAGCAGATGACTGGGTAAAGAAGTTGTTCAAATGCCGGCTTATTAAAAAGCTCTTTCCTGACATCCCTGGTAAAAGTCGTCATGCCTGGCCCTACCCCTCAATATGCCTCTACACTGCCTTGTTTTTCACTATCTGACACATCATAAACATTTGGTGGTCTGTTTCTCCCTTTCTTCTCAGCAGCATGTACATTTTTGAGAGCAGGATATTAATTAATGTCTGTTTTGTTCAGGCAGTGCCTGGCCCGTAGTAGGCATTCAACAGAGATCCGAACAAAGGAATCCCTCGTGAATATACAAACCATCTCCCACTCTTTTGAAAGGCTAAGCTCTGCTGACACAGATTAATATCTATTAATGCCTTACTTTTTTCCAGGTGATACATTTACATTTGGTAAGGACTTTCAGGAGAAAATGTTCTAGTTCAAAAAATTGCACCAATGGTAGATAGTGCAGCCTATGTGCCTGTGCACTGACGCTGGCACCTGGAAGCACATGCTGGGCCACCCTATAATTACCCTGCAGTCACAAGTCCTCACTGTAAGCTCAGCGCCCTGTGCAGAGCCTGGCACAGGGGAGTTGTTCAGTAAGTGCTTGTTGAGCTGCATGGGAGAGAGGCACCTGCCACCTCGTCCTGCCACTTGCCCACATGCAAGTCCTGCTCTGAGTCTAATAATTCAATCATCACTTCCATGAAGCTTTCTAATTGAGTACTGCTACCACTTTGCTTACAAAACTGTTAAGTTCAAAGTCAGTCTCCCAGCTGGGCACAAATTCAGGTCTTGTTTCTCTTTTTGCTGGTGACTTTGTGATCTGTCACTGCAGGGTTGCCACATGTCACTTACAGGCAACATATGGTGGTTGCACAAAGGAACTCAGATTTTCTTTAGAGAGCAAATAATTGCCTAAGTTTGTGGGTATAATTAAGAAATTTGAGATCTAATCGTATGTTTTGCATCAGGCTTTGTGAGTAAGCCATTTCCCTAAGCGGCAAGGAAACAGTTGCGCCAAGCGATTGGACCTTAACCCATCTTACAGCTCAAGGATTTAGTTTTTAATCAGTGCTAAATTTATCAGATCTTGCCTGGATTTGCAATAGAACAGCTGCCAAGCAAACTGTGAAGGAACAGAAAAAGTCAATGTTCAGCTAAAACGAGCAAGGAAATCCTTCCTAATCAAAACCAGCAGTCACTTTCAAAATGAGCACACTCTGACTGGCTGCCACCGACAAATGAAATTCTGCACGCCCAGAGCTTCTGCAGAACACCCTGGATATATGTCTGTGAGCAATTTTTCATCTATAGTGAAGAATTTCCATTCTCTGGACAGAGATGCCAACCTGGGGAGCCCATTTTTAAATGAATCTTAAATCAGATGAATGGTTAGTCTCTACTGCTTTGACGTTTCACCCACTAGAAAGACTCATTTTCCAAATCTTGCTCATTTTACCATTTACCTCATTTACCATTTACCTCATTTAATATAACTTAATAACCTCTGATTTAACAGTATCTATCTTTTTTCCACCCAAGGTTGTTTTTCTCAAATTTAACTAAAATATCAGAGTTCTCATTTTCCTGATGAAGAACTCTGCTGACCCTATTTAAGTTTTTAAGCCCACTATCCTTTCCCATTCTATTGTCCTTCAGAGCACTTATCACTGTCTAACATACTATTTCTTACCTACTTATTTTATTTACTTTCTAGACGCTAATTACCCAATCTCTCAACTAAACTGTCAACTCCACAAGGCAGGGATTTTTGTTTGTTTTCTTTACTTAGGGCATGCCTGACCTATAAAAGTTGCTCAATAAATGTTTGTTGAATATTTGTTGAAAGAATGAATCAATGAAATGTTGGCTTCAGAGTCAGGCATGAGTCTCTAAAGTTCAATGCAGGCTCTACCACCTGAGGAAGATGTTTAAACCTTTTAAGCCTCAGTTTCCTCTTCTGTAGAATGGGGATGATAAGAATCATACTAATACTACCACTAACAATCGTAAGTCTCATGGCATTATGAATAGCAAAAGGATGATGCAAGCAAAAAGTGGGCAACATTCTGTACAGAGAGAATTCCCTTGGTAGAGGCGGATGCTGCTGATTGCTTTTGTGCTCATTGAATTTCCCCAAGGCTCTCAAGTGCCAAGAGGATGAGCCTGGGGTACTTAGGGGTTAGGAATCCAGGCTCCACTCACAAATCCCTTCAACCAGAATAGCGCCTCTGCTCTGTGACATCTTTTATTTCTTTTTCATTTTCTACTATTGCAGATGAGGTTTCATTTGGGAGAAAAAAGTATTCTGCACTGTTAAATGGTTTGAGATGTGTTGTCAGTATTTAGAAGAGAGACGTTTCACTTTCCCTCTTCCAGGACTGAGCATTTGTGCTTTATATTACAGATTTGCATCTGTCTAGTGGACACTGCTCTCCATTCCAGTCTAGAGACAGAAAGGGATGGGACAAGTAGATAGCACAGAGAAAGAAGAAGAGACAAAAGAGAAGTTATATTGCTTGCCAAGTATAATGCCTGGCACATAGCGGGTGCTCAGAAAACAGCAGTTCACGTCTCTTTCGTTTTTGGATGCACGAGGCAGCCACAAACCCACATCCAAAAGAACAGCACATTAACCTTTTCTATTAGCCCATCATTAGCCCATGATGTGAGGATTGTCTGTCATCTTGGATCATACATAGCATAAATCCCATGCCTCGTAGGAGCTAGAAAGGCACTGTGATATCTTAAAGATTTTAGAAACCTAAGCCTGATCTTTGTTTCTGCTTGTTTTTTCTGTCTTAACAACCAGAGAAATTGGAGTTCATCTCCAGGCCCCACAGCCAAAGGCAGCTCAGCCAGTGTCCCAGGGAGAGCCCACCTGCCAGCGTTCTCCACCAGCACTGGACTGGACATTGACCTAAGGGAAAACCCCCAGAGTTCTTCCCTAAATAAATGCTTCGGCACAGAGAAAAAGTCAAGGGTGTGAGTATGTTTGCTGCAGAAAACCCCTCTCCTGGGACCCGCCGCCATGGCCATTAGGGCATTTGTGGGGCTGTACTCCACCACCTTAGGAAATGAGATCGGGACTCCCAGGCTGAACCCCCTCCTTGCTTGCCTCCTCACTGCCGTGTTTGGAGATTCTAGTGAAAGGTCTCCCTCAGCCAACAAAAAAATAGGCAGGGAGGGGTTGTCATGGAGCCAGCACATGAGGACAGGGCTCAAAGAGACTAACCTAGGGAAAGCGTGACAGTGGGCTTTGGGAAATGGGTCCTACGTCTGATTGGCAAAGAATGCAATTCGGGAAATTACTCAGGACTCCTTGGAGCCACTGGGCCTAATCCAGGATTGGCTTGGCAAAAGAGGGACACTGAGAGGGATCCTTAAATTGAGCATACGGAGAAGAGGAGAGGGGTGGGAGAGAAGGGAGGAGGGAGGGCCGGGTGATCTCTCAGACAAGGCAGGGTTAGAAGCAACAAGGCAGTCTGAGTCCCGAAACTCAAGTCTCCAGTTTCACGTTCTTCAAGGTCTCCGCCAGACTTGAATCTCTAAGCCCCTGACCTGATGACCTTGACTTCACCCTCAGGGCTCACTTTGAACACTGCTTAGCCCATCTGTGTCCGCTGACCCCCATTCTGAACACCTCAGACACAGTCTGCACACCTGGCCTGGTAGCAGGGCTTACCTGGTCCGGATCAGCAGGCCAAGCTCCCGATTCTGATGCCTGCTGGCAGCCTGCACCCTTCCCCCATTCCAGGTGTACTACCCCCAGAACCCCCAACTACCGCAATAAAATGTGTTGAGACAATACTCATTAAGGAGCCACAAAAGGAATACTGATATTTTCTAAGCGATTCTACTCATTTCTCAATAACTGTGACAATCCACTAAGTCGACTTTATGATCTGCAGTCTTAAATCCCCTAGATTAGTGGAGGATACAGACAAAAGAACAGATTATTATAATGCAGTTTGAGGGGGTTGTTGTTTAACTGAAGTACAGTCAGTTACAATGTGTCAATTTCTGGTGCACAGCATAGTGTCCCAGTCATGCAGAGACATATATATATGTATATATATGTTCATTTTCATATTCTTTTTATTAAAGGTTATTACAAGATATTGAATATAGTTCATCATGCTATACAGAAGAAACTTGCTTTTTAAATCTATTTTTATATTGGCTAACATTTGGAAATCTCAAACTCCTGAATTTACCCCTTCCCACTCCCTTTCCCCAGTAACCATAAGATTGTTTACTATGTCTGCAAATCTATTTTCTGTTTTGTAGATGAGTTCGTAGTGTCCTTTTTTTCCTTTGTTTTTAGATTCCACATATGAGTATCATATGGTATTTTTCTTTCTCTTTCTGGCTTACTTCACTTAGAATGACATCTCTAGGTCTATCCATGTTGCTGCAAGTGGCATTATTTTATTCTTTTTTATGGCTGAGTATTATTCCATTGTATAACTGTACCTCAGCTTCTAGTCTTCTGTAAGTGGACATTTAGGTGGCTTCCATGTCTTAACTATTGTATATAGTGCTGCTATGAACATTGGGGTGCATGTTTCTTTCGAATTAGAGTTCCCTCCAGACATATGCCCAGGAGTGGGATTGCTGGATCGTATGGTAAGACCATGTTTAGTTTTTTGAGGAATCTCCATACTATTTTCCATGACTGCACCAGAGGGTGTTATTATAAGGTCACAGCCAGGGTAGCATTAGGGCACAAGAGAGAAGCACTAGCCTGATTGCTGAAGCCAGTAATGTGCTTATAACAGTTACACTGCAGATTCTGTGCTCTGAACCTCTGTGCTCCCTTGCCTCCCAGGGGTTCCAGAAAGGTGACAGCAGTTATGACTTTGGATGACAGGATTTGGATTATCAAACAGGAGAAGGTCTGAGGTGGCAACATCTGGAGTAGTGAAAGGCCTGAAAGCTGACCTTGTGTGGAAGGCAGACAGTTGGATGAGTAAGCAGAGCACAGTGCTGAGAGCGAGGAGGTTCTCCCCGAGCTCTCGGGGAGAACCTGCAACGGGTTTCAGGGAGACTGGTTTATGTTTTAGGAAAGTCTCTTTGGGTGCTGGTTATTAAAGAAAATATGTTCCATGGTCATGAACATTTGGAGCAGATACTTTTGGACCAAAATGCTCACAATTTACTCAGTGGTAGGTTTTTAAATTGTTTATTTTATTTTATTTTTTAACACCTTTATTATGGTATGATTACTGTACAGTAAACTACACATAATTCGGATGTACAATCTGATTAATTTTGATAGATGAATACACAGTAAAACCACCACCACAATCAAGATAACTAACATTTCCATAATAGGGGAGAAAGGGAAAAAAATGAGAAGTCTAAGATATAATGGTGATTTGTCAAGTTTCTCTTCATAGCCTGCTTCTCTTTGTTAAGTTCCTGGATGAGAATGAATTTCAGACTGTAAGTCCCTGCAGAGTCCCCTTGAGAAAGCCAAGGGCAGATGGAAACTGGTTGTACAAAGGTGACCTGGCAAAGTGACATTAAGGAGGGAAGAAATAGGAAGGCATTTTTGTATCCAAATTTGTCCCTTGGAATTTGTGCCGTTCGATGTGGTCACTAGATCTTTGTGGCCATTCAGATTTAAATTTAAGTTAATATAAATGAAATTTTAAAAATTCAGTTGCTCAGGCCTCAGCCACCTTTCAGAGCATGGTGACCACAGCGGCTGAGGGTTCCTGTAGGGGACATTTCCATCACCACAAATTTCCACTGCATGGCGCTGCTTTAGGTAATCTCATTCAGCTGTACGTGAAATCAGTCCTCACAGCTCCCCGCTCGTATGCTCTGAGGCAGCTCTCTAAGTATAGAGCCATCCTTGGAGAACAAAGATGCTCTGCTTTACTCCAAATTGCTTCTAGTTATTTCTGGTGATCTTTTGTTTGAACCCAGGCCAGAGAATGGGCTCGCTCAAAGCTTATGCATTCTCAGTCTTTTCCTCTCACTCTTGTTCTCCTCAATCTCTCCCTCTCTCTCTCTCTCTCACACACACACACACACACAAATACACACGTGCACACACTAAACAAGCTTTTCTTTTAACTAGAAAACCTTTTCCTAAGGGGAAAAAAAATCTTCAGTTATAACCCAGGCCATGTCTAGTAGGATTTAGGCCTCCCTTCCCTCCCCCAACAATTAGTACAGAAAAAATCAGGTGACCTTGAGAATTCAGGGCTACCTCGATCAACTGGACTTTCAGAGAATAGATATATTTGGAAGAGTAGCCGTTAGGAAGACATGTTACAGAGGGGTGGTCTCCCACAAGAAGCCAGAAGGAACAGAATGTGGCTTCTAATTACACTTTCCCTAACTGAGATTGGCAGTGTTCCCGCAAAGCTCGCTCAGAGGCCAGCCTCACTCAGGTCAGCGGGGAAGGCTCATGAGCTTTCAAAGGGCCTCCCCCACACAGGCTACATCCAGCGACTTCAGGGGACCCCCACCCCCAGCAAGTACACCGCCCCTGCCCCTCACCTTGTCTCCTCATCCTCACCTGGGCACACTGACCTGGGGTCCCACTGCATTCCACTCATTGTCCTCATTTTACAGATGAGAAATTATGGAGGAGGCACTGTTTGCCAAAGCTCCATGTTGGATCCTGGCAAGTCAGGACTCAGAGCCTAGGTCTGGAGCTGTTCCCAGTGGATTTCAGAATATTTCATGTCTTGTAAAATTCCAGAAAATTATTAATTTGGGGAGAACTAGTTCTTTCCTTCAGCGGGGTCAAAAGACAATAAGTAAAGTGTAACTTGAAAAATAAACATATGAAAAAATACATATGTGGTCACAATGAACATAATTCTGCCATGCACTGAAAATTTTAAAAAAGAAATTGTACCTTTGAAAGGACTCTTACCATATTTTATGGAGTCTTCAACAAACTGGCCACATAAATGGAGATTAAAGCCATTCTTATATTGGTGACCACATAGAGGAATTGAGGGAAAGTTTTATACTCAGACGACCTGGGTTGAAAGTCCAAGCCTGTCCATTATAAATATATATATAAAAATATATGTATAATGTATCTGGGGGCCTTTGAGTTGAACATGTTTCAGAAAAAGGTTGAGGGGGGAGTTAAAAGTACTTAAGGGCAAATTTATATTAAATAATGTATGTCTATAAAGTGAGCAATGCAGATTAGTCCTTTTCCTTACCTTGACCCATTCCTCATTAGCATCTTCAATGACTGATCAAATATGAAAGCATATCTATTCTGCATTTGAACCCTTCACAATCCTTGACATGGGTCTTGGCAATAATTTTTTGGATATGACAACCTAAAACACAAGACAACAAAAGCAAAAATAAACAAATAGGACTACATCACACTGAAAAGCTTCTGCACAGCAAAAGATATAATTGGTGAAATGAAAAGACAACGTGCTTAATGGGAAAATATTTGCAAACTATGTATCTGATAAGAGTTAATATAAAAATATTTAAAGAACTCTTACAACTCCATAGCAGAAACCCAAAATCCAGTTAAAAATGGGCAAAAAAACTGAATAAACATTTTTCCAAGGAAGATATACAGAAGGTCAAAAGACACATGAAAAAATGCTCACCACCACCAGTCATCAGGGAAATGCAAATCCAAACCCCAGTGAGATATCACCTCATACCCGTTAGGATCACTATCATCAAAAAGATAAAGACAACACGGGCTGCTGTGGATGTAGAGAAAAGGGAACCCTTGTGTACTGTTGGTGGGATTGTAAACTGGTACAGCCACAGTGGAAAACAATATGGAGAAAACTTTAAAACCTAAAAATAGAACTACCATATGATCCAGCAATTCCACTTCTGGGAAAATGCTCAAAGCAAATAAATCATTAACTCAAAAAGATATCTGCAGTCCTGCATTCAAAGAAGCATTATTCACAAAAGCCAGTCCATAGAAACAATCTAAGAGTCCATCAGTGGATAAATGGATAAAGAAACTGTGGTGTGTATAAATACAATGGAACATTATGCAGCCATAAAAACCTAGAAAATCCTGCAATTTGAGACAAGATGAATGGAACTGGAGGGTATTATGCTAAGTAAAATAAGTCAAATAGAGAAAGATAAATACTGTGTGATCTCATTTATAGGTGGAATTTTAAAAACAAAAAAACAAACAAACAAAAAAGTGTAGAAAAAGAGATTAGACTTGTGGTTATCAAAGGTGGGGGTGGGGGAGGGAGGGATTGGAGAAAGGTGATCAAAAGGTACAAACTTCCAGTTAGAAGATAAATTAGTACTCGGGATGTAATGTACAACATGGTGTCGTGGTTAACACCGCTGTGTGGTGTACGTGAAAGCTGTTGAGAGTACATTCTACTAGTTCTCATTATAAGGAAAAAAAATTTTTTCTTTTTTCACTTCCTCTTTTTACTGTATCTGTATGAGATGGTGAATGCTAACTAAAATTATTGCAGTAATCATTTCACAAGATCTGTAAGTCAAAGCATAATGCTATATGCCTTAAATTTATACAGTGAGGAATATAAATTATATCTCAAATAGAACTGGAAAAAATTAGTGTAATATGTTAGACCAAAAAAAAAAAAAAAAAAAGAAAAAGATTCAGAAAGACATCCCTAATAAACTAGGAGCTGTACTATTATAAACAATAAATACAAAAGCCCATTGAGCTCTCTCTCCCAGTCCTCCCATATGGCTATTCTATACATTTATGAGATTTTTCACTTTGCTGATAGCCCTGACTTATCTTACTGTCTTGCTTTCTTATAATAATTAGAAGTATCAAATAAAATGTTTGCAATTTTCATGTTGTGACTATGATTCTGAAATACATATGCAGTAGGAGTTCCTGAATATCCCTCACATAAGTCATTAAGTGAAACTGTAACTCTTTCTGGATACTTCTTGGTGTCTAGAAGGCACAGCCTCGATTGTGCTTTTGGTCCATCCAGAGAGGAAGAACTGGCAGAAATGCAATGAGTGGGCTTTGCCTCTAACAGAGCGTTTCATGTGCACAAAGCCCTTGCAGGCATGCTCATAACTTTTCTCCCAGAAAATGGTGTAAGGGCCACCTAACCGGGTTATGTAAATTGCATGCTGACGGCTCTGGGTGTTTTACGATCCTGTGCAAAAGAGAAGGAGAGCCCACGTCTGCCAGCCTTGATAACAGCACCAGATTGCTACTGCTCCTAAAATAAAGAAATAAAACAAAATCAAATCTCCTGGTCTTAAAAAGCATGACTCAGAGAACAAACATCTGGGGGGGTTTCCACTGCACATTTAAAGTGACAGTAACCACATTACCGATAATCACTGTGGATTGCGTCTCACTGTGTTTAATTTTCTCATTTCAGTCTCCTTACTCTGCTCACATGTTTTCATTTACTGTGCAAGCTTTTATCTCCAAGCGTATAGAGTTTTCTGTCATTTCTGAGACATGAACATGATTTTTGCTTTTCTCCTTTGCAGTTACTGTTTAAAGTAAATGAAGAAAACCAACACATTATTTATCTTCTGGATGGACAGACGGCAGGCCAAAGAGTGCACTAGTGCCTGTGGCTTCAGGCAGCCTGTGGAAAGGAAGGAAATGAGGGAGGAAATCCAAAACTCCCCTGCATCCCTTCTTGGCCCCGCACCACACACACAGACACACACACACACACACACCCAGAACTAACTGCAGCAAGGTCTTCAAGTTTTCCAGAGACTTCTACCCTCTGGACTGCCTTAAAATACAGAAAGTTAAACCAACAAAAATGAAAGCCTTTAATTGCTCCTAGGTAACTTTTTTCAGAACTTCTGAGCTGACTGCTGATGTTAGCAAGTACATGAAATACTTCCTACTCATTAAAATCTTCAGGAAGACTGGCATGCAGTTAAAGAATAATATTTAATACAAGTCTTCAGGTCTTCTGTGCCCATCTGTTTATGATCTACAGAGACCCAGATCTAAAGCAATGTTCACTTTACTGTGGACTAAAATCTTCCCCTAAAGACTCCTCACAATTTAAATCTCTGCACTAAGGAAGAAAATCAATCACATCAGCTCTAACACTGCTGACTTTCTTTGCCTAAAAGTAAGGTGCTCATTGTTCTGCAAAAACAGTATAGTCAGAGGGTCAGAGAAGTCAAGATTCTGAAAGGCTGGAAGAGCTACCTCAACGCTTGCCTGGTCCACCAAGAGTCTGTGATCCTCTCAAATGGATTATTCAGAACTTCAGCACAGATGCTCCTGTACTTACGATGGTTTCACTTATGATTTTTTGACTTTATGTTTGGTGCGAAAGTGATACACATTCAGTAGAAATCATACTTCACATTTTGAGTTTTGATCTTTTCCTGGGTGAGCACAATGTCCTACAATCCTCTCTCCCAGTCAGCCATGTGATCACAATTATAAAGAACTCATGCAATTACAACCTTTCTGTACCTACACAGCTATTCTGCCTTTAACTTTCAATAAGTATTCAATAAATTACATGTGATGGTCAACATTTTGCCATAAAATAGGCTCTGTGTTAGATGATTTTGCCCAACTCTAGGCTAATGTACATGTTCTGAGCACATTTAAGGTAGGCTAGGCTAAGCTATGACGTTCAGTAGGTTAGGTGTATTAAATGCATTTTTGACATGATATTTTTAACTTAGAATAGGTTTATCAGGTTTTACCCAATCAGAGATTGAGGAAATCAGTAAATAAGATGCATTATGGTGGAGCTGCCCCAGTGGGGAAAACTGGGGTTGGAGGCAATTATCGTAAACCTGCCCTCCAACCTCTGCCTTGTGCAAAAACGAATCATCAGTCGCTACACTGATTTGACACTGTAATGGCATAGGGTTTTCAATCATCCCTTCCTTTAATTTTTTTAAGCACTGAAACTCGTTTTCCACATAATTTATGTAGCTTATTTTTTTTTTCAGCACTTACTGCACACTCTAGCATTGGTGACTATTGGGAGAGTTCCAATCTGTCTTCTGGCTTGCTCTTCTGTGCTCAGTCTTCAGCCCAGTGCTAGTTTTATGCCCAATAACTTTTCCCTAAGGAATCCAGGAAAAGACTAAGGCACTGTGGGATTTAGTCACTCTTGAACCATGCTTCCCATGGAAGAGCCCTAGGAACAGAGGTATGGGCCTAGAAAACTGCTGATCTTACAGCCCAGAAAAGGAGCAAAGCCTGGCCTTGTTCAAAACAGGCCAAAGACATCAAGATGCATTTTAGCAGAGCAAGTTGTAAAGGAGGAGGTGGAAAGGGTGCAGTTGTGTTTTGCTCTCAACCAACATTGCCAGATTTAGCAAAAAAAAAAAAAAAAAGCAAGGAAGGGAGGGAGGGAGGGAGGAAAAAGAAAAGAAAAAGAAAAGGATGCCATGGGACATACTTAAATCCTTAAATGAGGGAATAGTTGAAAATCACCACTACATCCCAACCAATGAATTGTATCTCTGGGTATATAGTACAAGAAAAGGCTGTGCACGTGCTATCATTTCATGGTAAGAAATTTTAAAATTTATTTGATTATAATTTGACACTCTGAAAAGCTGCATGTGGTAGATTGTATTATCAGCTCCAATACTTCAGCCTTTTCTATATCCACACCTGTTGCCCTATGGTTTTGTGCTTCCTCCGGCTAAAGGCAGACTGTTTTCTTGCCCTTGACTTTGGGTTTGGCAGCACGTCTGCTTTGGCAATGGGCTATGACCTGTTGTATGTATGTGATTAGGCTTGTGCTCTTGCCCTCTGCCATCGTCACGAGAAGAATTGCCTCAGGGGTTAATCCACCTGTCCGAGAAAAATAAGGAGGTTGGAGTGGATCTAAATTGAACCCATGTCCTAGAGTCAAGCCCAGCTGAACCAAGACAAGTTGATTCACATATTTATGAGCTAGAAATAGATACTTTTTTTTGTATTTTGGGGTGGTTTGTTACAAAACATTACCATGCCAAAAATTGACCTATACATTCTGCCTCATCACTCTCTGGGTATCTCTCAAGGCTGCCAGTTCCTTTAGGAGCCGAAATTCACATTAGCATGCATGACACAGACTTTCCTATGTAGGTAAGACATTTTTGAACAGAAAGTTTAGGAGCAACGAATTCCAAAATTTCCAAAGATTCCCAGAGAAGCCACCTACTACAGGAAAATTACCGTCCAGATTGCTAATGAGATTATCATTAGTCTGCTCAATTTAAAAACTAAATGTTCTTTTCAAGATTAGTAAAAAGCATTTCAAAGATGGAAATGAGGACCAGTCACTGTGAGAAATTATAAAACCCAACAGCTGTGCGGGCAATTCATTTATTAGAGTAAACATTTAATGGGCAGAAGTTGGTGATTGTTATTTCCCCTTCAATGTGTTTTACATTCAGAATGTATGTTTCATTAAACTTGGTATTTGCAGGAGAAATCCAGTGCGCAGCAGATGGGAAAGCTGAAGAATGATTTTTCATTTTAGTGAGTGGTGTTCTCCAGAGATGCCTGCCACCAAACCGCCTCTCTTTAGCCCCCTCTTTAAAAAATATGTCAAAACTCCACTTCAATTTCTGTGATATTTGCCTCCTACAATAACACCTTTAAATGTGATAAAGCCAAATATTTGTACTAATATTTCTAAACCTGCTAAAGGGATTGGAGCTCTTCAAAAATCACAAATTATGCAATTTGCCACATTTGGAAATCAAAATGAATTCTTCGGTGGGCCTCATGCCAGAGGCTGCATCGGGAACTATGTCAGGTTGCCTCTGCAGATGAAGAAGCTTGACCATTTCTATACTTGAACTGTAAAACTGTGAAAGAACATCAAGTTAAATTAAGCAAAAATGCAGTGTGTTTCCAAAACTACAATGTGGTTTTCAGATGTTAGTGCACAGGAGCTTAAAATCTTGCTCAAATATTATACCCCTCATGCTCACCTTTAGTGTCAAGTGAGGGATGGTAGATTATTGAATTAGAATCATGTTTCTCAAACATTCCTACTCTTAAGTAGAAATTCTATGTTTCTATATTTATACTTTCAATATATTCTTTTAAGCAGAGCAAAAAGAACCTCAACTGGTCTGGTGTCAGTTTAGACTGACATGGTTTACTGCAAGTTAGATGTTTATCTTCAAAATTCATAAATTTTGCATTCCATTTCATAATATATCCATGTGGTTCAATATAAAAATAGCATTTCCAATGACCATCAGGGAAAAGAAACAAATTGCTTCAAGACTCATTGGTTAATAATGAAATATAGTGTGGTAGCGGGTCTATTAAAATTGGAAAATTGGGCTGCATCCAAGAGCCCTAAATCTGCATCATGGTTAAAACATCTCTGACTTGGTGTCACAGATTTTGAGGGTTCACAAGCATATAAATATCAAGATACAAGTTAATAGCAGTTCCTTCACTCCTTTAAAAACCCCTCAGGAGTGAGGCGTCATGACAATAGTTTGGGTCCAGTTGGCCTTGAGCCACTCTTTCACCTGCTCCACTCGAAAGCCCCATCGCTCATGGATTCAGCCTATAGGGAGATGATTCTTTCCAGGGCACCTCTCCCCGGGACTTTAAAATGAAGCCCTGACTTTAGGAGTTGCAGAGTAGGGTGAGAGTAAATTTGGTGGTAATTGTGGGTTATTTTGGTGCCTGTGGTTCTCACTCCTAGAAATTCTTCTCCATGAACTAACCAGAGATGACACAAAGTCACCAATTAGGCTTGGCTTTGTGCCCTTCCAAAGTAAGCATTACCCTTAGGGAAATACGCATACAGGGGATAGGACTAAGACTTGAGAAAAGATGCACACAGAGAAAATTCCAAAATAAAGGCTATACAATCTACTTAAACCAAGGAGAAGAATGGAAATCAAGGGCCATGAGAATTTGCCAATACTTAACAGGTAGAAGATACAGATGCCCATTTTTCCCATACCATTTTGTGAGCACAAAGTTGTGCAACCATCACCACTACTTTTTTCCAGAATTTTTTCATTATCCCGAAAAGAAACTCATATCCATTAGCAGCCACTCCCCATTCCTTCCTCCCACAATCCCTAGCAACCATTAATCTACTTTCTGTCTCTGTGGATTTCCTATTCTGGATATTTCGTATGAATGGAATCACATAATATGCAGCTTTTTGTGTCTGACTTCATTCACTTATCTTTATGTTTTCAGAGGTCATCCATGTTACAGCATGTATCAGTGTTCATCTCTTTTATGGCTGAATAATACTCCATTGTATGGATATACCACAGTTTGTTTACTCATTCATCATTTGAGCTCTTTTGACTTTTGGACTATTATGAAAAATGACACTTGATATTTGTGTATAAGTTTTTATGTGGATGTGTTTTCAGTTTTCTTAAGTATGTACCTGGGAATGGAACTTCTGGGTCATATGACAACTTTGTCTTCAACCTTTTGAGAAACTGCCAAACTCTTTTCTGTCATGACTGAACCATTTCAAATTGTTACCAACAATGTAGGAGGGTTCCAATTTCTTCATATCCTTGCCAACACTTATTATTGTTGCTTTAGTTACCCATCCTACTGAGTGTGAGGTGTATCTCATTGTGGTTTTGATTTGTGTTTCCTTAAAGACTAATAATGTTAAATCTTTTAATGTTTATTGGTTATTTGTATACCTTCCTTGAAGAAATGCTATTCAAATCTTTAGTCCATTTTTAATTGGGCATTGAGTTGTTAAGTGTTCTTTTTTTATCATTGAGTTGTAAGTGTTCTTTATATATTCTGAATACTAAATCCTTAACAGACTGATTTTCAAATATTTTCTCCCATTCTTTGCATTGTCTTTTCACATCTTCAGTGGTGTCCTTCATAGTACAAAAGTTTTAAATTTTGATGAAGTCTAATTTATCTATTTTTTTCTTTGATTGCTTCTGTCTATGGTGTCATATCTAAGAAACAGTTGCCTGATACATGGTATCAAAGATTTATATGTCTCTTTTCTTCTAAGATTTATATAGTTTTAGTTCTTACATTTAGGTTTTTGATCCATCTTGAGTTAGTTTTTGTATATAGTGTGAAGAAGTCTAAATTCATTCTTTTATATTTGAAGATGCAATTATCCCAGTACCATTTGTTTGAAAAAATATTGTTTCCCCAATTATCTTGGTCCACTTGCTGAAGACCAACTGACCATGGATATATGGGTTTATTTCTGAACTCTCAGTTCTATTCCATTGAACACCATGTCTATCCTTAACCAGTAGCACGCAGCCTTGCTTACTATAGCTGTGTAATAAATTACGGTATCAGGAAGTGTGAACTCTCCAACTTTGCTCTTCTTCTCCAAGATTGCTCTGGTTATTTTGGATCCCATGCATTTCATATAACATTGAGAATCAGCTTGTCAATTTCTGCAAAAAAGGCATCTAGGATTTTGATAGTCAAAATTTGAGGAATATTGCCATCCTGACAATATTAAGTCTTCCAATCCCTAAACAAGAGAAATAAATAAATGTTTTTTTCATTTATTTAGGTATCTAAAAATTTCTTTTCAGTGATGTTTTATACTTTCCAGTGTTCAAATATTTCACTTATTTTCTTAGATTTATTCTTGTATGTACTTGATACTATTGTACATGGAATTGTTTTCTTATTTAATTCTTGAATTGTTCACTTCTAGTGTATAGAAACAAAATTGACTTTTTTATACTGATTTTTTTTATCCCACAACCTTGCTAAACCTGTTTTTTTTTTTTGCCCTTAAAAAAAAGTTTTTAGTGGATTCATTAGGATTTTCTACATACATGATCATGTTATCTGCAAATAGAGTTTTGCTTTCTCCTGTCCAATCTGAAGGTCTTCTGTTTCATTTTATTGCCAAAATGTGCTGGCTAGAATCTCCAGAGAAGTGTTGACTAGAAGTGATAACAACAGATTTAGGTGGCAACAATTCTCTTGTTCCTGGTGCTAGAGGGAAATCTCGTAGTCTTTTATCATTAAGTGAGATGCTAGCTCTGTTTTTCATAGATATTCTTTATCAAGTGAGAAAATTTCCCTTCTATTTCTCACATTTTTAAAGGGTTTTCTCATAAAAGGGTGTTTGCTTTTGTCAAATACTCTCTCTGTGTCTGCTAAGATGATTATGTGGCTTTGTCTTTTTTCTGTTAATGTGATGTATTACAGTGACTGATGTGCAAATGTTGAAACAATCTTGTATTGCTCAGATAAATCCACTTGGTCATGGTGTATAACCATTTTTATGTATTGCCGGATTTGGTTTGTTAGTATTTTGTTGAGGATTTCTGCATCTATATTCATGACAGATACTGATCTCTAGTTTTCTTTGCTTGTGATGTCTTTGTATGGTTTCAGCATTAGAATAATACCAGAATGAATAATATTCATCCTAAGCAATAAATGTATGATAATGAGTAAATAATACTCATAGAATGAAATGGGATGTGTCCTCTTCCTTTTTTTTGGAAGAATAGAGAAAAATTTTTTAAAAGATGGAATTAATGTGCTTTTTTTTTGTATTCCTTCTGCTAAGTACAACTAGAAAGAAACCCTGGACACTACATGTAAAACCAACATAAGAGAAATCTGAGACAGATTGGCTAGGGATTGCAGTATCCAAGGAGTAACACAGGGGTGAGTTCTCTGAGGTTGTTTTCTGTTTGTTTTTGTTTTTGTTTTTTGCCTCAAACATCTCATATTTCGAGTTGAAAAAGCTGAAAACCTGGAAATGCCAGTGGACCCAGACAAAATAGCCCCAACAAAAGCTTGTCCTCCTTAGCTAAAAGATCAGGAAAGGTGCAGTCTATCAAGACAAAAAACTCTAGACAATAACTGCTCTATTCCAGCCAAAGCCACAGAAAAAAACTGTGGCTCCATCCACATCCACATCAGCAAAGACCAAGGGAGAAGCCTAGACTTCTACTTTCATGAAGCTGTAACTAGACCCGCTTCATGGCAGTGTCAGAGAATGCCAAGTATGGAGCTGTCTCAAGGCAGTAACAAAATCCCCCCCACCATGATGTCAGTGGAGACCATGTGGGGAGCTTCGATTTCCATGCTTACCCAGTAATGACATAACCTTTCCACTCTGGAAAGTATTTTAGCAGTTTTTAAAAAACTTAATACTCAACTACCATAAGACCAAGCAATTGCACTCCTGAGTGTTTATCCCAAAGAAATGAAAACTTATGTTCACACAAAAAACTGTATGCAAATGTTTATCACAGTTTAATTCATAATAATGAAAAACTGGAAACAATCCAGATGTCTTTCAATGGGTGATGGTTAGACAAACTCTGATATATCCATGCTGTGGACTATTATTCAACAATAAAAAGGAATGGACCATTGACATATGCAGCAACTTGATGAATCTCCAGAGAATTATGAGTAAAAAACATCTAATTTCAAAAGGTTGCATACTACACATACAACACTCTTGAAAATCTAAAAATGGAGAAGAGATTAGTGACAGCCAGAGGTGAAGGTTGGGGGAAGGGTGTAGGAGGAAAGTGGCTGTGGCTGTAAGAGGGCAAAATAACCCTTTTGGTGATTTTACTGCATCAATATCGATATCTTGGTTTTGATAATGTGCTTCAGTTTTGTAAAATGTTACCATTGAGGGAAACCACAAAGAGATCTCTGTGTTTCTAATAACTACCTGTGAATTCACAATAATCTCAAAACAAACAGTTTAATTAAGAAAAAGAAGGAATACTTCCCAACTCTTTGGCCAGGGACATCCTAAAGAAGAAAGTCACTAGCACATTTAACCCCTGACTATGTATTAACAAACTAAATCCAGTAGTGTAAAAAGGAGATGTTACATCCTGAATCAACTGGATTTTTTTCCATTTTTTCATTGAAGTACAGTGAATTTACAATGTTGCGTCAGTTTCTGGTGTACAGCACAATGCTCCAGTCATACATATACACACAAGTTCCTTTCCATATTCTTCTTCATTATAGATTGCTATAAGATATTGAATATCTTCCCTCTGCCTGAATAAATTGGATTTATCTTGTCCAGTGTGTTCACAAAATGAAATATTATGTGGTAGCAAACATGAACTATAGTAACCTGAAAACTATGGAAAATTCTTAGTAACAATGATGTGTGAAAAAAGCAAGTATCCAGAAGACTGCATGCAACAGAAAAACCTTTTGATAATGTTTACTAGCTACTACAATCAGCAATGTACAGTTATATATGTGTATGTATGTATTCTTAAAGCAGGGAATCAATAACCCCAAATTCAGGATGTTGGGGAGCAGTCAGGGCGATGGAACAGAGAAAAGCTCATTGGTAGATGGAGGCCATTATTAACATTCTAGTTCTTTAATTGGTGGTCCATTTATTATTTTGAAATATTTTAAATAAGTAATATAGAAGTGGCTCATGGGTAAATTAAAGACGACAGTATGACATAAAAGCGGCTGACGATCCACCACTATTGCACCCCTGAGGTCCATTTAGGAAAAATGGATTCTGACAAGCACTTTCTGTTGGCTAAGCCAGCTTACATCTGTGCAGTACAGCCAGCTTTCAAAGACATTTCTGGTCTTCTGACAAATTTGTTTTTTAAAGAGGAGAATTTTAAGCAATTGATGACTTTTTAGAAGAGTCATAGTTTCATACCCTCCACCCCCACTGGGCACTCTGAGAAAGTGGCAAAGTTTCTGAGGTGAGGTGTCTTGGTAAAAGATGCTGGTCTCTTCCTGGATGCACCACCCATCTGGGTGTGAGGTACTCCCCTTCTCAGCTTTGCCTTTCCGGAGTTGGCTCCATCTGTGCACATGGCCATGCATTCTTTCTTTCTTTCTTTCTTTCTTTCTTTCTTTCTTTCTTTTTTTGTAATTGATACATTATTACAGTGTCTGCTAAATACCTCATACATCTTGTTGAGAATGTCTTCACCAGTTCTTTTGCCAAGGGTCTTTTTTGAGTTAACATCTTCCAGGACAACATAACCATAAATATGGTGACCTAAGACCAATAGAACAAGCATATTATGCATGCCCATGCCTTCAGCTATCTGTAAGGGACGGAACAAAGTCAAAGCCAGTCTCTTAGCCAGCTGTTTCAATATGTCTGCTGAGCACATTAAGGTCGATCACATGAAAATGTCACTTAATAATCACCTCCTTTAAGCTTGGTAGCTATTTTAGACCCAAAACAGATTCAGGGTTTCATCCTAAGCTCTCCGTTTAGGGGAGTGGAACCTATAGACAAATGCTACAGTTGTTTATTTAAGGCTACTTCTCATTGCATGGTTTAACCGACTTCTGTCTTTTTCAGGTGCAGGTATTTTATTCTAAATTAACCTTACAATTTTTTATATTATGTGTTTGATGCCTTCAGTGCAACAGTTTCTACATGGCTTGGTCTTCTCAGCATCCCCACAAAAATGAAGAACTTTTGTAGCAACTGCCAACATGACCGCTGAGTCTCATTCGCGCTCTCAGGTGAGCCGTGGGGAGCTCCTCGGATGATACCTGACCCAGGATGACCTTGGGCTTTTCCTCTGGATTCAAACTAAGGTCTCTAACTTCCAGCTTTCAGCCACAATTTGATGTCCCCACCTGAAAATATAATTTTGAAAGTTCTTTCTCTTTTAGAAGATAAAATTTGCCACAAATGTGGGAAAAAATAAAATTTGGGGAGAAGGAGACCTGATGGGATTGGCAAAATCAGTGCATAAGGAGACTGAAGTCCAGTTGCAAGTTGGTCAACTAAATGGTCTACTGTAATCGAGGCAAAACACACTGACTGATGGTAGCTAATGGCTTCTTGGTCTAATTACATGCTGAAAAATACTGTGTTTGTGTGGTGAAAATGCATTAAAACAAGTAAGCCAAAACCAAACCCTAACTTGCCAGCCTCCAGTATCTCTGGAAAAGCTGATCCTGCAGCCTCTCCTCTCTGGCAATATACAGCAGGCTACGTCAGCCCAACATCCTAGTCCTCATAGCTCTTTTGTTACTGGCAGGGCTAAGATCATCTGATTTCCTGAGATTTCAAAACAAACTTCCCGCTCAGTTGCTCTCCTTGAATTGTCCAACATACGTAAGTTGTGGCCTGCTGAACTTACCTGCGCATTCATCTTACAAAATATTTCAACGTCATAAGAACTCAAACCTTCATTTCTGCAGACTGTCAGTTAAATTAATTCTCCAGGACTATGTGACACATCCATCCCTAGTGTTTTTAGCTACCCTTGACTGAACCAGTATGAGATATGCCAGATTAAAAAACCAAGCTGGTAAAAAGCACTTCGAACACATAAATAAGATAGAAATTTCCAAAAAAAAATATTTTTAAAAGCTCTGAAAATCCTAAGGCTTAGATCTTAAGATAAGGATACCTCGTAGCATAAATGTTACTGAATACATTTTAAATTTAATTTTGATAAATAAAACCGCATTTCGAATGTACTAGAGATATCACCCTTTAAAACAATTAAATCCTTTGTCAATCAAGCTAATCACAGACCACTCTCATTGTATTAGTTTATGGCTGTGCAACAATATTACCAAAATTTGGTAGCTTAAAACAACACAATTTATTTATTATTTCACATTTCTGTGAGTCAGGAGTCTGAGCATGGCTTAGCTGGGCGTCCTGCTATAGGGCCCCAGAAGGCTGCAACCAAGGTGTCACTGAGACCATGGTTTCATCGGAGAGTTAGACAGTAATGTATCTGTGAAATAACACAGCTGAAAGTCAACTTCTGCTCATCCCTAATCAACTTCGCCTTCCCCGTCACCTTGATTCTTCCAATTACTGGGACCAAAAATGTTGGAGTCATCCTTGACTCCTCCTTTTCTCTTGTACTCCTCCTCCAGTCTGTAACCAAATGCTGACAACTCTACCTTCATATCCAAATTGGAAGAGAAGAGGTAAAATCGTCATTACATGAAGATGACATGATACTATGTATACAAAACCCTAAAGACTCCACACAAAAACTACTAGAAATGAGAAACAAATTTAGCAAGGTAGCAGGATACAAGATTAACATGCAGAAAGCAATATTTTTTTGGATCTGTCTTCTAGGGTAATGGAAATAAAAACAAAAATAAACAAATGGGACTTTTCAAACTTACAAGCTTTTGCACAGGAAAGGAAACCATTAACAAAATGAAAAGACAACACAGGGAATGGGAGAAAATATTTGCAAATGATGAGACTGACAAGGGATTAATTTCCAAAATATACAAACAGCTCATACAACTCAATAACAAAAACAAAAACCCAATCACAAAAATGGGCAGAAGACCTAAATAGACATTTCTCCAAAGAAAATATCCAGATGGCTAACAGACATATGAAAAGATGCTCAATATTGCTAATTATTAAAGAAATGCAAATCAAAACTACAATGGGGTACCACCTCACGCCAGTCAATATGGCCATCATTAAAATGTCTTCAAATAATAAATGCTGGAGAATGTATGGAGAAAAGGGAACCCTCCTACACTGTTGATGGGAATGTAAATTGATGCAGCCACTATGGAAAACAGTATGGATGTTCCTTCAGAAACTAAAAATAGACTTATCGTATGATCCAACAATCCTACTCCCGGACATATGTCTGGAGGAAACTCTAATTCAAAAATGTATTATATGCTCCTAACAGCACTAATTTACAATTACCAAGACATGGAAACAACCTAAATGTCCATCGACAGATGACTGGATAAAGAAGATGTGGTAACTGTATATACACAATAGACTACTACTCAGCCATAAAAGACAATGAATTAATGTCATTTGCAGCAGCATGGATGGACCTATTAGGTAAAGTCAGACAGAAAAAGACAAGTATCATAGCTCTTATTTGTGGAATCTAAAATATGACACAGATGAACTTATTTATGAAACAGAAACAGACTCACTGACATAGAAAACAAACTTATGGTTACCAAAGGGGAAAGGAGGTGGAGAGGAATAAATTAGGAGTTTGGGATTAGCAGATACAAGCTACTATATATAAAATAGATAAACAGTAAGATCCTACTGTATAGCACAAGGAACTATATTCAATATCCTGTAATAAACCATTATGGAAAATATGAAAAAGAACACGTGTGTGTGTGTGTGTGTGTATATACCCACATATATATGAATCACTATGCTGCACACCAGAAACTAACAGCAACATTATAAATCAACTATACTTCAATTTTTTAAAAAAGCTCAGCATCTGACCACTTCTCACCACCTCCACTACCACCCTGATCCAAGACCTCTCAGGGGAATCATTGCAACAATCTTCTAACTGATCTCCTAGAATCTGCCCTTGCCCATTTCAGTCTATTTTTCATCTAGAGGCTCCATAATGATCCTGTAAAAACGTTAGTCATTTCTGCTCAAGATGCTACTGTCTTTCCGTCTCACCCAGATTAAAAGCCAATGTTCGCAACATGGCAGACAATGCCCCAAGTTTTCCCTCTTGCTCCTGGGTTATGTCCTACCACTGCCCCTTGGCATGCTCCCCGTCCCAGAGAACACTGGCCTCCTGGCTATTTCTTGGCCCCACCAGAGGCCCACCCCCGCAGCAGGATTCTTACATGGAATATTCCTCTGTCTGGAGCTCCCTTCCCCATAGACAGTCCCTAGCTTTCCCCTCCCCTCTTTTGAGTCCTTTGCAGATGTTATTTTTCACCTTCTCAGGAGGTCATTGCCCATTACCTTATTTAAAATTGCACCACCAATATCTGCCTGAAGTACCTCCCCACCTCCCAGCTTTCTTTTCAGAGCATTTATCACCATCTGATAGCCCATCCAGTTCATTATCAACTTGTTTATTACCTGCCTTCCCCATTAGAGGATAAGCCTCAAAGGCAAGGATTTTAATTTTGTTCAGTAATGTTCTCCCGATTCCTAAAACGGTACCTTGCTCATAGATGCTCGATACGTTTTGTTGACTGATGAGCAAACACGGAGCTCTACAGAACATGGTGAGTTGTTTGTATTCTTAGCTAGGAAATAGGAAGCCAAAGAAGGATTTTAATGAGATAAGAAATGACAGTATTAGATTTATGCTTTAGCAAGATTACAACTGTTGCTTTGTGGAGACTGATTTGAAGGGGTGACAACTAGAAGGAAGGAGAGGAAACAGGTCTATTCCAGCAGACCAGGGGAAAGACAGCAGGGACTTGACCTATGATTGCGGCTCTATGCATGGGGAGAAGTTGCTGGATTCAGGATGTTTATTCAAGTAACGCTGACCAAACTTGCTGATAGGTCAGATACTGGAATGAAGTAAAGAATGGAATCAAAGACAAGCGCCTAGATTTTTGACAAAGGAGACTACTGGGGAGAATGAGACCCTCCTGCAAAAACAAAACAAAACAAACCTGTGACAGAAGGAAAACCAGAACACTGTGGAGTCTAAAGAAGAGGTCGTTTTAAAGAAGATGAGTTCAATCAACTGTATCAGCCCAATTAAATTAGATACAGAGTGAAGGGGAGAACGGAGATTTGACAGTGGGGTCCGTGAAGATGGAACTTTTCTAGGGACCTCATTGCTTGAAATTTCAACCAACGTGGTGGTTGGGATCAACAGCTCTATTGGAATGAAATGAGACAGGACTATAAAAATGATAACTGACAGTCAAATCTCACAAGAAGCTTTACTGTAAGATGAGCAGAAAAATGGGCAGTAGGTGGAGAAACACATGGATTGAAAGAAGTCTTTTTTTAAATAGAAGATATAAAAGCATGTTTATCTGCTGATAGAAATGATCGAGAAGAAAGAAAAATCATAATGATGCAGAAGGGAGACTGGAGGGTAAATTGTAGAGTAAAATTCTTGAGAACTGGAGAGGTAAATGGGATCCAAAGTACAAATGGAGGGGTCAGCTCTAGACAGAAGCAGGATGCATCTTCCAGCGCAGCAGGTGTGAAAGCAAAGCATGAGGGCACAGATGCTGGTGGGCTGCTGTCCTATCTGGTGGCAAGATGCAGGATTTCTCATCTAAGTGCTTCTATTTTGAGAACTGAGGGAGAGGCTTAGAGACTTAGAGAGAGAGGGAGAGGGAAAAAAAAAAGGTATGAAAAAATTCGGGTGGGGGAAGGAATGCTAACATTTTCTGGCAGCATTGAGTATCTATATGAAATTTATGATAATAAATTAAAACTTGGCCAGTCAGCCCGGTTTTGGTTTTCTTTTGAAATATTTAGCTGCTCACGTGCAGGCATCACGTAAGAAGATAGTTATGCAAAATCAGAATTGAAATTTTTCCAAGAAAAAAATTCCCGTTTTTTACTTAGAAGAAGAAAGAGACAAGAAGATAGAGAACAGATATCAGAGTTGCTAAGCTGTGGTGTCTAATAGGGCAAGATGTGAAAGTGAGGACATGAGGAGAGAGACAGGGAAAAAGCAGTCAGGTCAATGGACTGGAGGCCTCTGTGTTTGAGAGGTGTTTGGGGAAGGGATTCCAGAGGATGTGAGCAGGGTGGTTAAGTGGCAGCAGTGAGAGAGCAGGATGCTTGATACTAAAATAACTCACCTGGAAAGTCTATTAAAAATATAAATTCTTGGGCCAAACTTAGAGAATCTGATTCTGTAGACTGGGGATGTGACCTGAGGATGTATATTTTCATAAGTGACCAAGGTGATTCTGAGAGAGTCTGCCCTCCAAAAAAAAAGACATTTGGGAACCAATGAAAGGAAATAAATACGAGAGTGCCCCCAAAAGGATATGACCAGTTGGGGCTCAGGTAGAGAAAAAGGTGTTCCAGGAAGAGGGGCGCAAGAGGGCATTGACAGTTACTGACTAGCTCACTTATTCCATGACAGACTCTAGTTGGCCAACGTCTTTGGAAATAAGACCCTTGATTATAGGAATACACAGAATTTCTTCAGAATTGGAGAGAAAAAAAATTCAGAATAATGTCTAGAAAGTTTAAGACAGTTGATCAAATTTCCATGGATGAGAAAAGATTTAATCATTTACCCAGACACCCTAGTGGAGGGGACAATCACCACTGGAAAACCACTTAAAAGATACTGAACAGGAGCCAAAATATCTCAGGAGGGCACTGGAATTTTGTCCAACTCGAAATTCTGTTGATAGTTAAAGACAAATGCTTTCCTCTCTATGAAGCAATTTCCTCCTTCCATATTCAGATGTCATGAAACCTTTACCAGGCCTGTGGCTTTTCTGCCCTACATAGGGCTTACTGTCGATGATGAATGCCATTGAGAAAACAGAAGATAAGTAGCTTTTCACTCTCTGCCAGTTGCAGCTGGGAAAAAAATTTTTCTGACTTTAATTATACACTTAAAAAAAAAAAATGCCAGGTTATCAGAAGGGCCAGGTCAATTTGAGAAAATTGTTTGGTAGAGAGTGCTGACTTAATAGTGTCTAAAAGAGGAAAGCTGCATGCCAGCAGGGTTGGAAAGAAATGAACAGGTGTTGTCACTGCAGGAAGGTATTAACCCTGGAGTTATCAATATTTGGCCACTTCAGGCTGTTACGAATGGGTGTACAAAACTCTAGAGGGACAGATCACAGGAGAAACACACAAAAAATGAGTTAGCCATTTAAAGATGGGTCTATTCCCAAATTTTCTATAATTGTGCCTAGTACACAAATTTTTCCAGTGATAATAGGGACAGGTTATGACAAGAGTGGGAGTAGAATATGCCAGAGGATTCAGACTTTATGAGTTTAATTCAGATTCTAATTTATTGGCTCTGTCAGTTTTGTTCAAATTATCTAATTACTGCATGTTTCCGTTTCCTCATCAAAAGAAAGTTGATGGTCATAGCATTTGACTCATAGGATTGTTTTAAGAAAGAAATGAGACTGTGCATGACAACTCTTATTACAGTCCCTGGCTCATAGTGAATGTTCAATAAGTGCTAAGTATTACAAGATTACTGTCCAGCGTGGTAACAATGTCACAAAGTGATCCCAAACACATCATTGCAGATTTTAACATCAACATGGTACCTTTACAGGAGAAAAGCAAAGAAGTGTGGACAAATGCTTTATCTAAGATTCTATTAAGAAAAATGCTTGTTTGAGCTGGAAGATATCAAGACAAAGATGGAAAGGTAAATAACACACAACGTAGGAAAGAGATTTATCTAAGAAGAAGAAATGACAGCAAAGTGTACTGCAGATTCTTTGATCCAGCAAATGTCCATATCATGAACTATGTCTCAATGACTTCGCGTTCCCACAAAGCAAGTGCCTGTCTTAACATCTAATTCAGTGCAGCAAGCATTTCCCCACTCTGCCTGTTATTGTCTCAAAAATCTCAGAGAACACAGTAAAGAGGGAGACGTGGGTGTAAATAAAAGAATGCAAGAGAATACAGTAGCCAAAAGCATATAAAGTGGGTGCTGGGTCACACTGAAATTGAACAACTAAACCTTTCTAGGTCTCCATTCCCTCATGGACATAATAATAGTACTCATCTCTATACAATTTTTGTAATGATTAAATGAGATGAAAAATATAATGCATTTGCTACAGTGGTGGTTATTGTTGTTAATGGTAAATGCACATTCCCTACCCACAAGTTAGGGCAAGTATAAATTGGAGGACTGATGATACAGAGAACTAGCACACAGATGATGCCGTTAAATTATTCAACAAACATTATTGCGCTAGGAGCTGATGATATGATGGTAAATAAAACAAGTCCTTGGGGTAGTTTAATCTATGGAGAAAGACAGATAAATTAATAGGACCACGTGGTAGGTACTATGATAGGGACTGGAATGGGGTGCTATGGGAGCATTTAAGAGGAGTTTCTAAACAGATTTTATGTAAGTCTAAATTAGGATCAAATTAAAGCTGGAAAACTTGACAGAGAGAAATATAACTGTCACCTACTGGAGTCTGAAACACTAACATTCAATCTTTAAAACAAGAAAAGAAAAGGCTTTCATGCAATAGTCAGAAATTAATGGACATTCAATGATCATTTTCTAATGAAACATTTTAATAAATTGGCCATAGGATGACATTATTCTCTTGATACGGAAAATCTATTTCCAAACATAAGATAACATCGTAATTAGTAATATAAGATTAAGGTACTATGTATTAAAATGAGAAGGAAAAGCAAAGATGTCCACAATCACCTTCCTCTAGAAGTTCTCTCCACAAAGTATGAAACAGAGAAGAAAAGAACAGTAAATTATTAGTATTTGCAGAGATGATATGTTATTTATTTGGAAAACCCAGAAGTATAGCAGAACAATCACCAAATTTGATGAGATCAGTAAAGCAGCTGGAAAAAGACAAGCCTGCTCCCCTGTCCACAGAAAGCCACCTTCTCACCATCCGAGGTGATCAGCTCACGTGTTTTCCTTTCTCTTCAAATCTCCCAGACCCTTCCCCTCACTTCTCAGCTGATGACTCCCCTCAGACTTCTTTGAGAGCACAGCGGCAGTTACATTGGAACAGCCCCGTATTCTCACCTCTCTGAGTCACCAAATTGAGCATCCAGCTGGCTCAGAGCTGCTGTAACAGATTACCACAGACTGGGTACGTTATAAACAACATTATTTCTCACAGTTCTGGTTGTGTTCTGGTGAGGGGCTCCTTCCTGGGTCACAGTCAGCATCTTCCTGCTGTGTCTTCCCGTGGAGGAAGGGGCTGGGCTCTGCAGCCACTTTTATTAGGGCACTAACCCCATTCATGAGGGCACCACCCTCATGACATAAGCACCTCCCAAAGGCTCCACCTCCTAAAACCATCATCTTTGGGGGTTAGGATTTCACCATATGAATTTGGGGAGACACAAATATTCAGACACTAACACCAACTGTTTGCTAAACATCTTCACTTCATATTAAATGGACTCTCCCATTTAACATGTCAAAAACAGCTGCTGATTCTCCACTACCACCACTGTTCCCTCCCACCCCCCCACCCCATGCACACATACAACTTCTAGTCTTCTAGTCTGATGGGTAGATGAGATGTGTATTCAAATATATATAATATATATTTAAAAGTAAAAAAGAGAAAACTGCATCAAGCCAAAGTAGCTATGTGAGTACCAAATAAGATAGATTTTAAGGCGAAAGTCATTATTATAGACAGAGCTTCATGTGATGGAAGGATTAATTCCCTAGGAAATTTTATAACTATCCTACAATTTTATCCAGTTAATAATATAATTTCAAAACATATAAAACAAAAATTGACAAAATGGGAGACACTGACAAATTCACCCATCAAAGTGGGTTGTTTTAACACAACTCTAGTTATTTGATCGATCAAGGAAAGAAAAACATCAATACATATATGAAAACACAATTACTGGTTTAATAAGCATATACTGAATCCCTCCCCAAAGATGTAAGTAGTACACACTGTCTCCCAGCATACACACAACTTTCAGGAACGGTAGCTGCATACCAAGCTAGAAAAGAAGTCTCAAGTCATTTTTTAAAACTGAAATAATAGAAACTAAATCCCCTGACCGTAATATAATCAACTTAGAAATAAATAAAAGATAAATTTAAAGCACCTCTTACATTCTGACATTTTTTAAAAATAGACTTCTAAATCACTTTTGTAAGTGAAAGAAGAAATTGAGTAAAATTAGAAATTACTTACAACTATATAAAGACTTGTGAGATGCAGATTATGAAATAATAGAAAGTATGTATTCGTCTCTGCCACTGGTTCCTGGCACAGAACTCCTGCAACTCTTGTAATTTCCTAGCTGGCAAGAGCACCATGAGCATGTTTTGTTCTAATCTTTGGCTTTTGACCCTGGTTCCTGACACAAGCCTTTTGAAACACTTGGAATTTCCTGGATGATAGGAGTCTTTTGTTCTAATGAGGCAACTCCAAGGGGGCTCCTGGATGAAACATGGCTGATCACCAGAAAGACCAAGCCATGATTAAAAGCTTAAAATTTTCAGCCCTCCTACTCCCCCTTTCTCATGAAAAGGGTTGAAAATGAATGAATGATCACACCTACCTGATGAAGCCCCCACGAAATTCCAAAAGTTTGCAGAACTTCCAGGCTGCTGAACACATGGAAATGCTGAAAGTGATGTGTCCAGAGAAGCCTTGGAAGCCCCACGCCTCTTCCCACATACCTGTGATACACATCTCTTCCATCTGGATGTTCATCTGTATCCTTTCTCACATCCTTTTATAATAAACGGGTAAATGTCAGGAAATGTTTCCCTGAGTTCTGTGAGCCCCTCTAACAAATCCAAGAACCTGAGGAGGGCATCATGGGAACCCCAAATTTATAGAAAATTAGACAGAAGTTATGGATAAAGTGGGGATCTACCACTCATGATTGGCATCTGAAGTGGGTGGGGGGCAGTTTAATGGGACTGAGTCCTTAACCTGTGAAATATGACACTAACTCCAGGTAGATAGTATTAGAATTGAGTTAAAGTGCGGGACACCCACCTGGTGTCACCGAGAATTGCTTGCTTGGAGAAAACCACCCCACATATGGTGATCAGAAGTGTCAGGAATGAAGTATTGTGTGTGAACGTGGAAGTAACATGAAAGTAAAGGAGACAGACAAGTGAAAGACTGGGTTTTCACCTGTAGGGAAGAACTGAGTTTTTCCCTAGATAGGAGGGGGACCAAACGGGGATGGTCTTTTCCTTTACGCAGATAAGGCATTACATAGAAATTTATAGCTCTACAAGCTCATACTAGAGAAGGAGAAAAGGTGAAAATTTATTCATCTTAAAATATTAGTGACTAACCCAAGAACCTGGAAGAAATGAAGGAATTACTAAGGCTAAGAGCAGACACTATGAAATAGAAAACAAAAATAAAGCAAAACGAAGCAACACAACTGAATTTGAAAAGACTAATAAAATTGCTAAGTCTGTAGCACAAAGAACAATAAAGAAGAAAGAAGGCGCAGATGAACAATTCTAGACATGGAAAAGGGAGACATAGCTCAGAGCTGGTTCTAAGTATTTTGACAGTAAGAATCTGCAGCAAGCAGTTTCGCCACACAACTAATTGGCCATATGGCCATTTTGCTATAAGATATAAAATAACTGGTTGATTGACAGTTTTGATTTCATAACACTGGAAAATGATAACCCATCCTTCGGTGAGCATGGTCTCCTCTCATCCCTCAAAATGAAGCTATGGCAAATATAGAAGAGTAATTCATAATAGTCTTCAAGAGCATTAATGATCAATTTCTTGGCTAATTTAGACACAATGGCTTGTTCTCTCCTGCCATCTTTCCTAAGTTTATCCTAAAATATTAGAGGTTGGAGGACAAAAGAAATTAAGCTTCTCCTATAACTCTGGAAAGAAATGGTTACATGATTCCTGTTAAGTTTCCTGACAATAGTGATTTTTTTTTTTTTTTTTTTTTTTTTGCTATTTAATAGTGAAGAACATGATGGAGACAGAATTTTGGCATTTGGCACAGATCTGGCTTAGATGGCTTGGTAAAATAGAAGGACCATGTATGTGATAGGACATTTCCGTGTTGTCCAGATTTGTACCACCAGTTGTATATGTTATATACATTGTTAAGAACCAGCAGTGCCTCTCTTCTATTTGTTTTACCTCCAGGGAAATCTGAAGAGATTTTCAGCAGATTTTTCTTACATCATTTAGACACTAGATTCTAAATTCTTAATAATTAACTTTGAGAAAGGAAGAATCATCAATTTCTCTAAGATCTATGGGAACACGACTATAACCTTGAACTTACGAACATTTTAAATGTGTTCAAATATTTAAAAAATTTTCATTTTCAACATAAAATCTTTTAAAATTTTGGTATTAATTTTTTCATTTTTTGTTACGCCCTTTTTAATGTTCCTCTTTTATTTTCATGATTTTATCTTTTACAGCGAAATTGTCTTATGACCAAATCCGTTGGGCAATGAAACTGAATTCTATCAAATAGTCGATGAAAAAGTAGTTTCAGTATTTCATAAACTCTGCCTGAAAAGAGAAAAAAAGGGAGTAATCCTCAACTCACTTTATGAAGGTAGAAAACTTTCACCAAAAAACCCCACACATACAATATATACACATACAAAGCACTTGGGCCTTCTGCACATGGCCAAGGAATGTTAAAGACCCTAGAAGTAATCTCTGGCCACAAGCAGCTTAATATCTAACTTAATGTAGCAGAGAAATACTCCATTTTCTCTGAGTACTAGGTTGACAGCTTTACAAATCAACATGGATAAATCTCACATAGTGTTGGGGGAAAAAAAGTAAGTTGCTGAAGAGTAGGAACCGTTTGATGTCATTTACATCAAGTTCAAAACCAGGCAAAAAAATGATGCCATTTTGTATAATTAAAATATACAAATTTGTTTTAAAATATAAAAAAAGTAAACAACACAAAACTCCGGAGATGGTCCTGAAAAGGCAGAGAACTGGAGTATATTTTTGCAGAGAAAGGAGAGGATCCTCCACACTTTTGATAATATTGTAGCTCAAGTTGGCTGATCGTAATAGGGTTTAGTTACAATGCTTTATAATTGAGATATTAATTACATTCCACGCTGATAACTTTTTAGGTGTAACTTAACCTACAGTATAGTACACAAACCTCAAATTTTAAGCATGCAGATTGGCAAACTTTCACATATGTGTATATTCACACCTTATCCTTTCTGCATCAACTATTTCACAAAACAAACGGAAAAAAAATTGGTACTGAATTTAACCTGAAATTTGGACATTTGTTTTTTTAAAACTATGTTCATTAACAGTAAATCCATTGCCACTTAATTCTTTGCTCCTAGGATGTGGCTACTTTAAAAAGAAATTCAATATTTATGTTAAAATTCCAGTATCACTTGAGAATTATGAGCTCAAAAGTGACTTTCTCTGAAGGGACAATTTTTTCATCCTAAAATTAAAGTTGTCTACAACGCACATCTTTTTATAAATTATCTTGCTCCAGAACTGAAGTGGAGGGTGTTGTAGCAAGGCCAGACAGTGGCCTACATAAAGAAAAGCCCTCAAGTGGCAGAACCCAGGGGAGTTTGCAAGGACTATTAAGTTTCAGATTCCTCCCACATGCTTCACACTTCCTCTGCGGATGGAACGGCAGGCTTCCTAAATCTAACCCACATTGTTAATCAAACACATAGCCATTTAAAAAACTTTCCTACCCATTTAAAATATGCTAAATTCAGCATAAAATTAATCTAAAATATTTTCATCTGTGTATTTCTTGAGGAAAGGTTAACTAAACTTTACCCCAAATCTTCTATCCATATTAAATTTGGATTAAACTAGCACAATGTTGCTAGTTAGCTAGAACGACAGGCCATGACGCAAGCAATCTGACAGCCCACAGGATCTGAAGGAAGGCACAGACGACTGATGTGGAGTTTGCTGGCAGCTATGGAAGCCATGCAATATACAATGTGGGAGGAAAGAGTAAGATATTCTGTTTTCCAGTGAAATGGTTGCCTCATATGTCAATTGATTCTGCATATACATAAGCCCATCCAACCTTGGGCATTTTTATCATGGAGAAAAATGTTTTTTTATCCAAATGCAGAAGAATGAAGCATGTCTCCTTTGTTTTACCAGACTGAAATGTGGCCAGACCTCCTTGGAGATTTGAGATCACGGAGTGTTCATACCTTTAATTTAGAGAGTTTTTATAGTGTCTTCCTATGAAACTAAGCAGTTTCATATGTTTGCTGCTTATGAATGTGCAAATATTTTGAGTTCAAGCTCACATCTCCTTGTATTTTCCACATCGCTGGAAAACTACTTTTTGCATAATGTGCTTAATAATTGTCTGTTAATCCTCTGGAAGACGGCAGTTGTAAAAGATGTCTGCTGAAGGATAAAACTCTGATCTTATTTTGTCTGAAGAAAACCAGGACAGGATAAAAGTGTTGGGAGGAAGGAAAGGAAACTGATTTGTGTTGTCAGACAAGCATCTTGGCAGACATTTTTGTATTCCTTGCAATTAATTCACACATGCAGTATGAGGCGGGTATTATCCCATTTGCCGTCATTGTTATGACTCGCGTTCTCACTCTAACTGATGAGTAAAGAGACATTCAGGGAGGTTAAGTTCATTGTTTGAGGCCACATAACTACTAAAGTGACAGAATTCAAACCATGAATTTCTGACATCAAACTTCATGCCCTTGTTTCATTTTGTTTTGTTTTTTTTTCCCCCCACTAAAGTGTTGCTTATGTGTTGTCTGTCTATCTCAACAATGTAGTCTGCATCAGACAACCATAATCAAATTCTATTCTTCTCTGGTTTTACTTAGACTGGTTAAGAGCAGGAGATGGTATGGTTCTACTGCTGGGTTTTAGGATTTTTATTTTATGATGAAGTCCCCGACTATGTATAAGAGCTTCACACAGCTCTAACCAGACAGGATCAAAGACTTGATTGCAAGTCCTGCTCTGTCTGGGAGGGATATCCTGGGACAAGAGCACCTAGGTTTTAGACGAGATTCAGTTCCTGGATGATAGATTTTGCCAAAATAATGAGAACAGCTATTAAGACAGAGAACACATTTTATCTACCTCTTAGCCAGTGTTAAAGATGATTGTTGATTGCTACATTAGTCAATGCAGGGAAAAGACATTAACCCAGGATCACAAAATCTCATCCATGAGAGCTGGTCTGCTTAGGAATGCATCTGGCTTACATGAAGTCTTCAGAGACCTAAGAAAGTACTTGGAAGTAGTGGGGGTCTAAGGAATTTGCTCAGAGATTAAGCTACATGTGATTAGATCCAACGAGCAGAGCTAGCCTCCATAAAAGTGGAGGAAATGACTGGTGAAGGAATGGCTGCAAAGAGGATAATTGATTTCCCTGACTTTCCAGTTTTGTTTAGGGCAGGACCAAAGAACAGGTCTTTGGTTGTTGTTGTTTTTGTTGTTGCCAATGAAGTTAATAGCCTAACAGAGCACTTCCCGATGTAGCAGACAACAGACTTGAAGCATGGAAGCAGCCTGGGGTAGGGCTGGGAAGAAATGTTTCTAGTCAAGCAGGCCTTTCAGCAGTCTTCCTGTATCCTGGGAGCCAGGTCTAGTGGGCCTCAAAAGTATCTCTGCTGCCAAGTAGAAGATTTGCATCCAGGTACCAACAGTGAAGATAAATGATGGTTACACCACACTCTTATCGCTCACACCTTTGCAGCTGCTTCCCTTCTTCAGAGGATAATATTTTCTACTACATCACTTGGAAAATCTAAAGATCATAAAGGTGACCACAAATTAAATTAACCTTGGATACACTTTCTGAAAATTCCATTTTTCAATTGCAGCATCACAGAATTTCAGAGCAGAAAAAGAACCTCAGAGAGGACCAGATACAACTGTTCTCATTTTACAAATGAGGTAAGGAGCAAAATTCAACAGAAACACACACACAGAATTTTTTTCATCCTGTTTGAAACTTCTTACAGAGGGAACAGACCAGAAAAGTAAAAGTCCTGCATATTTTTAATTAGAATAAATCATTGTGTCTCTAACCAGCATTTTATTTTGTATATAGAAAGTCTTATTAATAAAAAGGACTATAATGTTAAGTACTTTCTATTATTCTTAGACATTTTAGAGCACCCTGGCATGCAGGCCAAATGCAACTTTGTCTTGATATGCGTTATTTGAGTTGGTCTCTTGAATCAAGCTGATTCAAAGTGGGAGATAGCATTATAGCTATTTTGTCTTTGAAAACTACAGACCAACATCCTTAATAAACATAGGTTTAAGTTTTCTAAGCAAAAGTTTAAGAAATTGAATCCAATAGCATATAAATAGATAATGCATCATGACAAGTTGGTTTATCCCAGAAATAGTACAAGGTTGGCTTTACACTTAAAAATAATCCACTCTGTTAACAAATTAAAAGGCGAAACTTATATGACAATTTCAAAAGAAACAGAAAAGCATTTGACAAAATTCAACATCCATTAATGATAAAACCTCTCAAGAATCCAAGAATAGAAGAGAATTTTCTTGATGTGATAAAAGTCATCTATAAAAACGTACAGCTAACATCATACTAAATGGTAAAAGATTGAATGCTTTTCAATCAAGATCAAGAACAAGGCAAAAATATCCTTTTTCAACACTCCTATTCATCATTATAGTGGAAATGCAACAAGGCAAGAAAAATAAATAAAAGGCAGAAAGACTGGAAAGGGAAAAACAATATTGTTTCTATTTACAAAATATTTGTTTATGTAGAAAATCCCAAGAGATTCACAAAATGATCTAGAGTTAATGCTGAGCTCAAGTGAGTTCAGCAAGATCACAGGATGCAAGATCAGTATTAACAAATCGATTACCTTCTTATTTACCAATAATGAACACTAGGAACTTGAATTTTTCAAAGTACCATTTTTATAACACCAGAAAGTAGGCAGAGGAGGAGAAGAAGCAGGAGGAGGGGGAGGAAGAAGAGGACCGCCACCACCACCAACAACAACTACAACTTAGCTTATAAATCTAGCAAAATACGGTAAGGATTTTTGTGCTGAAAACTACAAAACAATAAGAGGAAACAGTGAAGACCTAAATAAATAAAGACATCGACCATGTAAGCAATTGGAAGACTCACATTCTCCCCACATTAGCTATAGGTATTATGCAATTCCAATCAAAATCCCGGAAGTATTTATTATAGACATCAACAAGCTAATTCTAAAATTCATATGGAAAGGCAGAGGATTTAGAATTCCTCGAATTTGGTATTTGACAAATAAATAACCAAATTCCCAAGGCTTTTAATTATCCTAAGAGAATAGGAATGAGACTGAATTTCTAAAAAAGACAGAAATAATTTACATCTTCTAACAGCCATTCTCCAAGTGTGGTCATGGATGCCTAGTGATGCCCACAACACTTCAAGAGGTCTGTGAGGTCAAAACTATTTTTGTTAATAGTTCTATAATATATCCATCTTTTCCATTATTCTGACATTTGCACTGATGGTGCAAATGCAATGGTGGGTAAAACTGTTGGTGTCTTAGCATGAATCACGGTGGTGGCTCCACACCAGCCTAGTGGTCATCGCTCTTCACTACCAGGTACACACAGAAAAAGAAAGGTCAGTGTCCTTTAAAAATATCAGCAAAGAAGCAGTAAAAACTTGTTAACTTTATTAACTCATGAAAACATGTCTTTTTAATATCCTGTGTGATGAAGTGGGAACTACACACAAGGTTCTTCTTCTTGAAATTTCCTGGTTGACTTGCAGAAATGCACTGGTGTGATGGCTCTTGTGAGCTGGTCTACTCACTTTTCTCACTGAACACTGTTTTCACTTGAAAGAGCAACTGACAGACAACAGATATTTAGATATCAGGCTTGGATATTTAAGGGCATTTTCTTCAAAATAAATGAAGGAAGCCCGGGACTTCAAGAAAAACAACTGACAGTATTTGTTACCAATGGTAAAATTCAAGTTCTCAAGTTAAAGTTCTGTTATTGGTCATTCTCTAGTTTGCCCCTGATACAGATCTGTATGTTAAAGAGCCAGAAGGTAGTATTAAGAAGGTAACAGCAGGAGGGGCCAAGATGGTGGAGAAGAAAGATGCTCGTAGCTCACCCTCTCCCACTAATCCACCAAAACTCACATCCACGGACCCACTCAGCCAACCAGAGCACCTGCTGAGCTCCGACAGAACATCGCCCTCTTCAAAAGACAAAAACACCAAAAATCTGTTTACAGGGACACCATGACCTGGCCCATGTGGACGGCTGCAAGAACAAAGAATGCCTGCAGCAGGAAGTTTGCAACAACCAACCACACCCCGCCCCTTGTTTTTTTGTATAAAAGGAGCCTGTGTTCTGACTAGCACAGGATGGTTCTCCAAGACATTAGTCTGCCATCCTCTCAGTCTGCCAGCTTTCTGAATAAAGTCATTATTCCTTGCCCCCCCCAAAGGTAACAGCTTTACCTCTGAAAAGGTAAGATCAGATATACGCAGTTTATTATTAGATATTGAAGGCTAAGGGAAAGTCACTTGAGAGGATTTGATACCAAATAGCTTAAAGATTTTGAAGGTCACTTCCAGGGCTTGTACGTGCCCTAGAGGTTTTTAATCCTCAGAAAAAGTTCAGGGTGAGTTATTTTCTCTCAAATCTGGCCATAAAACTGTCAGCAAATGAAGAATTTTGGTATTTGATTGGCTTCCCACTTAGCTTCAGTTCTTTTTTACCATCTTTTCTTGGCTGAGACAATAATTTGGTGCAAGCCAACCATGGAGGTTTGCTGATAAATGAAAATTACCAGCTGGCAGCTCTAGTATATTTTCTGACAAAGGCGTTTCCTGGGCCCCGACCTCATGAGCAAGAGAGGGAATTGAGGAGAATCTGGTCCTCGGCATCTTGCACATTTGCAGAGAGACAGCGAACATCGCAGACTTCCAGCTGTGCGGGGAAATGGTACAAGGTGCTATTTCTCAGATCATCTATTAGTTCAACTTCAGTGGGGTTTTGGCAGGACAGAATTGTCTAGGACTGAAGAATTTCAGTTGTCGATGAAAATAATTACAGTTAAACTAAACGCTATACTATACAACTCTTAGGCCAATTTTCCTCTTCATGTGGAGAAGAATGTACAAATATATACACTTGGGGAAACGGGAGAAGTAAGCAATTTAAAACATTTCTGCCTGTCCTTCCAAACACAGATCTTTACAATTCTCCTTTCTTCTTAGAATGAAAAACTGCACTTTTAGTCCTAATATTTGTGATTTTTCATATGCAATATCTTGTCTGTGGAAATGTTCCACCAACTTGCCTAATTTCTAATCCTCCTTCAGAATCTGTTTTGTGTCTCCTTCCTAGGAAGCCTTTCCTGACTCTCCAAGTAAGTCACACCCTCTTCTTTAGCCCTCATGGGACCCTGTACATTGCCTTATAGGCACTTAGAATATTTGTCACGAAGCAATTATTTCTATAATTGTGTTCCTTAATGTCTGACTCTCTGACAGAATGTGATTCCTGGAGTATAGGGACATACCTGTCTTATTTACCACTGAATTCAAATGTTTTGCACATACTAGACACAGTAAACATTTAGCACAATCTTGAGTGTTGAATCCAAGCTCTCAATGAAATTAACTACTGTACATAAATCATTAGCCCACAAAATGGGGAATAGTGATTGCTCAGTAAACATGACTTTTTTGCATTTTTTGAATCTTATATAATCCCTGGGAAATTGGTAGGGAAGGTATTATATAAATTCTCAATTTTCAAGTAAGAAAATATACTTAGAGGGCACGTGACTAGCCCACGACATATCACTTGTAACAAGCGGAGGCCAAATGGAAATGAAATCTCAGTCCCTGTCCCACCCTCTTTCTAATAAACCAAACTCTACAGAGTACACCAGGGATGCTGAAGGAGCCCATGCTTCTGCATCATCTACTAAGCTGAGAAAATCCATCCCAAGTGTCCTTAGTTCTGGTCCAGAAGCAGTTATTGATGCAACTTCCTTTCTTCATCATTGTATCAGAAGCTGATATTTCCAAACCAGCATCCATTTTCCCTGTCTTCAATATAGGTCTACAATTTTTATTTACACAGCAATGCACTCCTATAGAAAATATATTTATCGCAGCCTTCCTTGTACCAAAGTGAAGGCATTTCATTAAGTTCTGATACTGAAATGTGTTAAGTGATGTATGTGTGCTCCAAAAAGTCAGCATAGGGAGTGCCCGTTTCTTGTATCATGCCAAGATGCAAGCATTATAACTGGAGATCCAGCAGCCATTTTGAGTGATAAGGTGACCTTGAAGTCGGAAATGACATGCTGAGGATGACGTAACAGCAGAAGCTTATTGATGGAACAACAAGGTGCCTACTGACTAGTTATCCCTGACCTTGGAGCCACCATTTCAGACTAAACCTCCTACATCAGGATTTATTTTGTGTGAGAAAGAAATACACTTCTAACTCATTTAAGCTTCTGCTAGTATTTTTATGCAGCCAAGTGTAATCTTAACTGACATGATCATTTACATAGCTATGGGGAAAATTGGTAGTTGGGCTTGCTGTTATTTTTTTCATCCTCCAAGTCAGAACCTGAAAATGTGTTTTATGAAATATATTTTTTCAGCTTATTGAGGTATAACTGATAAATAAAGTTGTAAGACATTTAAGGTATACATGGTGATGACTTGATACACATGTACATTATGAAAGAATTTCCCCCATCTAGTTAATTATTGTCATATCTATTTTCTCATATATTTGTCTTTTTAGCTGATAGCACTTTAAGTTCTACTCTTTCAGTAAATTTTGTTTTAATTGAAGTACAGTTTACAATGTTGTGGCAAATTTTAATTATATAGTACAGTGTGATCAACTACAGTCACCGAGTCTTACATTGCATCCTCAGGCCTTATTCATCTTATAGCTGAAAGTTTGTGCCCTTTTACCAACGTCTAATAGTAACTGGACCCCACAGACCCTGGACCATGTAGTATTTGTCTTTCTGTGTCTGGCTTATTTCACTTAGCAAAATATCGTCAAGGTGTACACATGTTGCCACACCTTGTGTGTGTGTGTGTGTATGTGTGTAATATATGCATATATATGTACACAGTATATATCACATCTACTATATGTGTCACACGTATGTGTCATATGTCATGTATGTAGCTATAATAGCTTCTTCAACCATTATTTGTTGGTAGAAATGTAGGTTGCTTCCGTATCTTGCCTATTGTGAATAATGCTGCAGTGAACGTGGGAGTGCAGATATCTCTTTGATACTCTATTTTTATGTCCTTTGGTTATATACCGAGAAGGGGGATTGCTGGGTTGTAAGGTAGTTCTATTTTTAATTTTTTGAGGAACCTTCATATCATCTTCCATAGTGGCTGCTGTAACTTATAATCTTATCAACAGTGCACAAGGGTTCCCTTTTCTCCGCATTCTCGCCAACACTTGTTATCTCTTGTCTTTAGTTGATGGCCATTATGACAGGTGTGAGGTGATAGCTCATCACAGTTTTGATTTGCATTTCCCTCATGATTAGTGATGTTGAGTATCTTTTCATGTAGGCCAACTGTGTCTTCTTTGGAAAAATGTCTATTCAGATTATTTGCCCACTATTTTAATCAATTTTTTTTTTTTTTGCTATTGAGTTGTATGAATTCTTACCAAGAGTATGTATTTTGGATATTAGCCCCTTATCAGATATATGATTTGCAAATATTTTGTCCCATTTCATAGGTTGCCTTTTCATTTTGTTGATGGTTTCCTGTGTTGTAAAGAGTTTTTTAGGTGTAGTTTAAAATCAGAACGTGTAATGCCTCTAGCTTTGTTCTTCTTTCTCAAGATTGTTTTGGCCATTCAATGTCTTTTGTGGCTCCATGCAAATATTAGAGTTATTTTTTCTATTTCCATAAAAACTGCCATTAGAATTTTGATACACATTGCATTGAATTTGTAGCTTGCTATAGAAGTATGAAAATTTTAACGGTAGTAATTCTTCCAATCCATGAGCATAGAATATCTTTTTATTTCTTTGTATCTTAGTCAACTTCTTTCATCAATATAATTTTCAATATATAGAGCTTTCATCTCTTAAATTTATTCCTAGGTATTTTGTTCTTGCAGATACAATTATAAATGATGCAATGGTAATTGTCAACAATTATAAATGTTTGCTTAGTTTTTCTTTCTGTTAGTTCATTGTTAGTGTATGGTAAGGCAAGTGAACTTTTTTATATTGATTTTGTATACTGCAGCTTTACTGAATTTGTTTATTAGCTCTAATCATTTTTTGTAGAATATTTAGGGTTTTCTATAGATAGTATATCTTCTGAAAGTTGAGATAGTATTATTTCTTCCTTTCCAAATTGGATTTTTTTTTCTCTTTTCTTGTCTAGTTGCTCTGGCTAGAACATACTGTAGGACATTGAATAAAAGTGGTGAGAATGAACATTCTTGTCTTGTTCCTGATCTTAGAGAAAAAGTTTTCAGCTTTTCGATGTTATTTGTTGTAAGTTGTGGGCTTCTCATATAGGCCCTTTATTGTGTTGATGTGTGTTCTTGCTATGCCCACTTTGTTGAGAGTTTCTAATCATAAATAGATATTGAATTTTGTCAAATGCTTTTTCTGCATCTAGTGAGATGATCATATGATTTTTAAGGTCTATTTCTGAGTTTTTATTTTGTTCTTTCATTTGGAACATATCCCCCTTTTTCTCCATTATGCTTTACTCCCTGTGTTAGTTTCTGTGCATTAACTAATACAGCCACCTCTCCCAGTCTTGACTTGTGAGCTCATGTAGGGCATGAACCTTATCCACCAGCCCAGTCTTTGTGATTATCTAAAACAACTTGTTTGTTCTTGCTGGCTCCCAGGAGATGAAGGTATGCCAATACCTGTCATTGTTCCAAACGGGATGATTGCTGCCAGCATCTGGATGCAGGATGGCTGGAAGCTGATCCTCAGACAGCAGCTGGGAGAGTCAGTGGTTAGGGCCTTTCCAGGGAGAAACTGGACGGTGGGCATTTTAGCCTGTCTCTTCTGCAGTGGACCCAGCTGTATAGCTGCAGGGCAGTGGATGATACTGTGCCCATTAAGAACTGATTTTTTATTGGCTGAAGTCTTGAGGAACTTGTGAATGCAAGCCCCATTTGCTCTCAGAGCCAGATGACCCAGGGGCCCATCCTTTTCGTGGCAGCTGCAAAAGCTAAGGTGCCTAATGTGTGCAAAAGCTCCTTCTAGAGAGATACTGGCAATTTGCAGTGGGCCAGAGGGTGAGGGCTGCGGTGCTGTCTGCTGGCTTCCCCTGTCTCTGAGGAGGATCACAGTCAGCGCCTAGATGTGTGCTAAATTTGAAGATTGAGCCAGGCACCAGCTTTTAAAGTGTGCAGTAGTCACCTTTCAAGGAAAGACTTGGAAATTGGCATCTTTTGCCTGCTCCCTCTGTGCTACGTAGTAGAGCATAGCCACAGTGAGTTCCTGTGAGCCAGCTGAGAACCGTTTCTTTGTCTGATGTAGACTTCTGGGTCTTTTGCATGCAAGTCTCATTGGCTTTCAGAGCTGGGTATTTGAAGACTCCTCAGGGAGTCTTAAAAGTTGGGGCACTAGATATGGGGTCCAAACCCTTTGCTCCTCAGGGCAAAACTGGGAGCATGAGTTCTCTCCTGATTGTATGGCATTCTGCCCAGGGTGGGGTTTATAGAGAGAGTGTGTCTCAGTGTTTCTTATTTTCTCATTTGCCTAATTTTTCTCATTTGCTTAATGTGTAGGAGTCAGTGTGTAGTGTCTGGATTTCTTTCAGAGGAAATTGCTCTGTGTAGAGTGTAGATTTGGTGTGCCCATGGGAGGAGGGGAGTTAAAGAGACTCCAATGTTGCCATCTTCGACTGAAGCCATGAAATGTATTTTAAATAAATAGCTTAAGTTTTTGAATTGCAAATATTTCAACATGTCGGCATCACTAAGTCTGTGTGAAGTATGCTATTTCAGAACTCATTAGAGTAAGATTTATGAGATAATTTGGAGTCACATTTGTCTGTTGCAAGCTTTTAATCAGCAACATTTTTGGAAAAGATTCTTTATCAGAAACAGTAAGAGAATTTGAAGCAGTTTCTTCATTTGTAGAAGTTATGAATATAGAATTTTAAAGCAAGAAGTTGCCTTAGAAATCACTTAGTCCACTTTATTTTATAGACAAAAAATTGGGGAATAATTATTATAAAGAACATTCCACTATTTTCTCACTGCTTTACTTTGCCATCCTCCAAGCCACCGATGTGGCCCCTTCACTAGTGAATGGTGTCTTGGGTCATTAACAGCCACCGTGAACTCAGAACCAATAAGGCAGACCAAGAGGCTCTCTCTTCTGCCTCTTTTTTGAACTTCTTTTTCGGATAAGGTTGTGTGTTAATGAACTTGAAACATATTCTTAACGTATAGGTGGTATGGCCAGCATGCACACCTGACTGCTGGCTGTGTAACAGCTTCCTCTACCACGGGAACCTGAAGGTGTAGTAAGATCCCAGTTTCCACTCAGGCTGAGAGCAATGAAGGGGTACCCACCCAGGCCACAGCTTAAACTTTATCCCCTAACCCAGCTTTTACCAGTCATCACCAGAAGTATTGTGCTTCTGGAGTGGGGAAGGTTTGAGCTGCTCAGAGTCTCTAATCTCAATATCATGAAATGTTTTCAATACTCTATTATTATCCCCCAACTTATGGTCAGCATATGTGGCTGCATGATGTTTGATCATTTGAACAGGTCAGTCTAAATCAATATTAATGGAAATAAACTAATATAAAACTATATTGACTGGAATAGAATAATCTTTTTAAAACATTGACTATTTTCTTCTTGCTTCTTCTAAACTTCCCTTTCACTAAGAATGCAGAGGTAAGAAAACTTAGCCAGAAGCAATGACTCCTTTCAATATTCACCTATTTTTTTTCCTCATCCCACACTTTCTTCAGTTCACATTTCCTTTGTTCTTTGTTCTCCCTGCCCATGATCCAGGCCTTCCAAAACACTCCAGCTAAAGTCCTCTGAGCTAATTGCATTGCTGCACCTCAGAAGACACTCTGCAGCTTTAGAAACAACTACCCATGGTCCCTGCCCCACCACCTCCCTGGCCCCTCCCTTGAATGAAACAGTTAAACCCTGATGCCATGTGGCTGCCATCCCATCACAGTGACTTAGAACATAGTCAAGCTGTTACAAGGAAGGGCAGGGATCAGATGGTCATCCAGGCCCCCTTATTCTTAGCCTTCTTCATACAGGAGATATTTCTAAATGATTTGCATCAGGGGTCAGCAAACTTTTACTTATAAAGAATCAGACAATAAATATTTCAGGCTTTGCATGCCATCCAGTTTCTGTCTCAACTATTCAACTCTGGCAATTTAGCATCAGAGCAGCCAGAGACAATGTGGAAATGATCAAACATGGCTGTATTCCATTAACATGTTGTTTAAAGACACTAACTTTAAATTTTATGTAATTTACATGTGTCCATCGACAGATGACTGGATAAAGAAGTTGTAGTATGTGTATGCAATGGAATACTACTCAGCCATAAAAAAGAATAAAATAATGCCATTTGCAGCAACATGGATGCAGATTGTCATTCTAAGTGACGCAGATGGAGATTGTCATTCTAAGTGGAGTAAACCAGAAAGAGAAAAAAAAGACCATATTGTATTACTCATACTTGGAATCTAAAAAAAAAGAAAAAAGGCACAAATGAACTTATTTACAGAACAGAAACAGACTCACAGAAATGGAAAACAAACTTAAGGTTACCAGGAGGGGAAGGGGGTGGGAAGGGGGTGGGAAAGGATAAATTGGGATTTCGAGATTTGCAGATACTAACTACTATATATAAAATAGATACACAACAGATTTCTTCTGTATAGCACAGGGAACTATATTCAATATCTCATAGTAACCCATAATGAAAAAGAATATGAAAACAAATATTATGTATGTGTGTGTATGAAACGTGCTGTACACCAGAAATTGACACAACATTGTAAACTGACTGTAATTCAACTTAAAAAAAAATTACATGTGTCAAACATATTCTTCTTTTGTTTGCTAGGGTTTATTTTTCATTTAAAACCATTAAAAAATGTAAAAACCTTTCTTACCTTGCATATTGCTCATAAACAGGGCCAGATGTGGCCCGTGGGCCACCGTTTGCCAGCCTTTGATATATGTGATAGTCTTCGGTAGTCTTTTTGAATGCATTTTTCCTTTTTACTTATAAAACAGACTTTTAGAAAGTCACCTGTATTATTGCTACCTTTTTACTCATACTATACTGTCAATTCAATAGCTTATAAACCAACTCAAATCAGTTCTGGAACAAAGGGGAGTATAAAAAATAATATGAATACATTCATTTTGTGAAGAAGAGTTACTAAATTTAAAGTTTCCATCATGTCAGTTTCATGCACAGGTATCCATTTGGGGATTTCTGTCACCAGGACTGAGGCACACATTTGTCATGGCACGCCACTGGCTTGCTCCCTGCTGAGGCTAATCCAGGTGCTGTTCCTTCAGTTTCCCTTTAAAATGCTGTTTGATTTTCAACATGTCAAAATCTTTACAGGCTACAATATATGTCTCCCTTCCCACCTCCTTCCTAGTAATAAAGAAATGCCAAAGTGGTGCTCAGAGATCTTGGGAGAAATGCCCTGTGGAAACAGATTATATGGTAGACTGTTGGCATTTCATTAAGAATACTTCCCAAGGCCTTCAAATATCCTAAATATATAAATACCACAAGAGCTGTATTTTCCCACAAAATACAATAATAAATTGTTAAAAATTCTAAGTGATTGCTTTCAATCTTTTGTATGCAATAAATATAGGGCCAAAGTCATTTATAGGGTTATTTACTCCTTTCATGAGAGTTACTGTGAACATAAAGAGAAGAAAAAAAATCAAATGAATGTTGACTTTCTGGATAGGCCCACTTACTAGCTAAGGGACTCAATTCTATAGACCAGTCTAGCAGAAAACATTACTCAAGTTAATGTTCTAATAAAATTATGAGTTAGGTCATTTCATGAACATTTGAGGACCATGGCAAAATTGCTGGTATTAAACCTATGAATGCTGCTCTATTTGAGTTGTGGAAAAAGAAGTAATGTCTGTAATTGGTTAAGTTATAGAGTGACTAAGAGTCACACAAAAATGGAATCTGCTATCCAGAGTGGCTATGAGCTCCTTCTCAAAAAGCTGACCATCTGATGGAATGATGAAGGAATGATATAGGAGCCACAGGAGTTGGATTAGACCAAGAGTTTCTCAAACATTCCTAGGACAGCAAAGCCCCTTCACATGAAAACTTCTCCATGAAATCCTAGGGACAAACCAGGGTTTATAAAACAATGGACTAGGTGGCCTCTAAGAACCCTTCCAACTCAAAGATTTTGTGATTGATATTATTTTATGATTTGCTATAAATGAGAAGAATTATGACAAAAGAATTCAACTATTCCTGGAGAGGCTTGAGATACCACCCACTGGAGCCAGGAAACAGCTGGTTCCTCTGCAGACACTCACAACTCCCCTGCAGGGCCTCCATCAGGTTCTTTCAGCATGCCCTGACCTCCCCAAACAGCACACTCTTCATGCAGTAGGTGTTGCTGCCCTTTGCAGAGTTAAAGAAAGCAGATTTTTAGGAAGCATACCTCACCAAAATGGTACCCTGCACACAGGGAAAAAATGTGAAGGAACTTTGATTCATACGTAGCTGAGGAGATGAGAGAAACCTTCTGGAGGACCCAGGCTTAGACCCTTCTCCTATGAGAAGACGCCTTCTAAATAGTCCCCAGACTGCCTCAGCCAATGATGACATTTCACAGGTACCATAAAAAAGTGAGGAATATGAGAATGCTGTAATTTGTTTCCGTAGAGCTAAATGTTTCAGCTTAAAGGAATGTCCTTTATTCTAAATTACATTTCTATTTTTTTTAATAATAAGATGTTCTGTCTATTATAAAATGATGGTAATAATAACAAGAACTTACATCCTTTGCTGTTCTTATTCAGCAAATACAATAAAATGTTGAGTAGATCTGTCAGTTAGAGCCGTAATAATTCTATGCAAACATTTGTTTCTTGGGCACTTGTCTGCGGATTGACCGGGGCAGCTCTGCGGCACGGGGCTCTCTTTCTCCTGAGGCCACTGGGCTGTTGAGGTGACAATGGCAGAGAAGCAAGAGAGCAAACCCAAACATTCCTTTGGCCCAAACAAATCACGTGGTTGAGCCAAAGACAAGGGTGAATTACACTCCACCCTCCATGAGGCAGAGTTGTGAAAGTAGACCCACGCTACAGGGGAGGAGAAAACTGTGAACAATAGTTCAATCTGCCAATATTAAAAAAAACAAAAAGCACAAAATCACAATCAACAAGAAAAAACACAGCACTACTCACACAGCTGGCCACCTATTTCCCAGCCATCACACCGGGTGCAGTCACACAATAGGAGACAGAGGCCTTTTGTTTCCAAGCAGCTGCCTTTGCCCACAGGTCTGTTAGAGAGTGCTGCACACGAGTGTGTGCACACAGCCTCTTGCCCCACAGCTGGGCTTCCTGGGATCTTCATTTTGTAGGGTCCAGGGATGGTGTCCCTTTAAGAACAGGTCATCTGGACTTAAGAACATTCTCCCTCTTCACCAAGGCTCAGTTTGCATTGGGCAAAAGGGCTTTGGTGGGATTGAGAGGGCGACTGAGAGCAAAGGAGGCCAAGTGGAAGGGAGCGGGGACTCGTGTGGCTGGTCAGTCTCTGCGGCCCGAGGGGTCTTGCTCTGTTCTTCATCACAGCCAGGTGAAGCGAGCTCCTCTCAACAGTGGAGGTGGCCTTTCCCATAAATACCAGGGAGCTCTGGCACTCAGCTGAGGAGGCCAGTGAAGCCACAGCCTAGATGCCTCATCTTTGAGGGAAGCAAAAATGACTTTTCTCCAAGAAAGACTGACGGCAAGGAACCGAGATTCTCTGGCTCCAGAAAAAGACATAGAAAAGGAGAAGAAACGAGTACATCAGAATTTGGGAAGCTGGAAAACAGGTAGATGGATGGTGCTGACATAGACGTCACGAGACAGCTGAAGAGGAACAAGCAAAGAAGCCACCAAATTTACTCCACAGGGTCCCCAGAGTCTCAGGATTTGGCAGCTCCGAGTATGTCTGGAGTGTGATAACTGTGAGGCTGAAGCAAGAGGACGGGGCCAAAGTCGCTGCAAAATCTAGAACCACGTACACTCCCCCAAGTCCAGTTAGCCAGACTAACCAGGAGCCCTCCCCAAACCCAGAAAGAGGGCTGAACATTTCATCCCTGACAGTGTAAAGCTGAGTCTCTGGGTTTAGGAATGTGGTGTAGGTTGGGCTGCCCCAATAAAAATGGGGGCTTATGTGAAAAATGTACATATTCTATTTGGAAAGCCTCTCTCTACCCTTCCCCTACACTCTTCCTCCCCTTTTCTGAAAGCAAGCCACTGATGGATATCCTCTAGGCGGGATATTTGAAGAGACTTAGGAGAATCTGACCCCTAAGTGAAGAGGTTTTCAGATGCTGACATGGAGGACTGCCCTATGACACGGACCCCCACTGTCCTGCAAGGCGCCTGCAAGTAGGCAACGCTTCACTCCCCGACCTGGCCTTTGCCCCCCACCCCCACACACAGAGCTTTCAATCTTAAAATGTGTGCACACACAGCAGGCTCACCAGACATTTGAGTAAAAACTTCTAATAAAAAGGCAGAAGCCAAAACATCCTAAAAGTGAAAAAAGCAATTTGGAGAAAACGACTATCTGGGGGAGAAGTTGCAAAGTCATTTTTCCATGAACGGATAGGTAAAAGGTAGATTCTTTAGTAGACTATGTTGGAAAAATTGGCTTACTGTTTGGAGAATTTGAAGTTGAATCACTACCTAATGTTACACACAAGGGCAGATGCTAGAAGGATTAAAAGCTTAAAGTTGAAAGGTGAAGTGATAAATTTTATATAATACAACACAGGAGACGCTCTCTATGACCTAGAGGTACAGAAGGACCTTTTTAAACAGAATTCAAACACAATGCCACAGGCAAAACAGTCAAAAAATAGGAATTTCTGTTCAATGGAGAATGCTAAGGATAGGTGACAGAATGGAAGATGATATCTTCAACATCTAAAACCAAGCATGGATTTCCATCTAGAATAGAAAGGAACTCCATCAAATCGACAAGCAGCAGGCAGCAACCCAGCACACTCTCTCACCTACTCAAGGTCATCTCTACAGCATGGAGATGCTCTCCCTCCTGTACCATCAATGTTTCCCTCTCAGTTGGACCATTCCCATCAACACATGCACATCCTTTTGCTTCTTATTCAGTTTCAACTTCTGAACCCCATTTCAACTATATTCCTCTGTTCCTTTTCATAGAAACGACCCCCAAAATAGTTGTCTAGACTTCTTGCTTCCAATTTCTCTCATTCTCTTTAAAAAATTTTATCATGTAATAGTTCACTAATAAATATATATATGTTGTGAAAATGTTGTTCATTAAAAAATGAACATCAATGAACCTTCGACAACACTTGAAAACAGGAGCATCCCCAAATTCTGTGCATCAATCTGTGTGTTCTTTCTCTATGCCATCACTCTGCCCTTTCTCCCCCAAATGTAGAGGAAGCCATTACCTTAAATTTTGTGTGTATCATTGCATTTTACTTTAGAAAACTTTATCATGCATATCTGTATTCCTAACCAACACATACTAAAATCTGGGGGAGATCCTGTCTTGTTAGTTTTCCCTCCACATTTTGAAACAGTCCCCATTTAACAGGTTCAGAGAGAAACTCCTAACCTCACACCTCCCAGCTGGCCCCGTCTCACAACGCCATCCTTCGAGTTGCTCAGACAAAATGATTTTAGTCACCTACAACGCCTCTCTTTCTCGTTGAGCACATATCCAAGCTATCAGTGGATCCAGTCGGTTCTCCCTTCAAAATACACTCAGAGTCTAACCACTTCCCATCCCTACCCCTTTCACCCAGGTTCACGCCACTGTCATCCCTCCTTTTGATTGAAAGATCCGCATATCTGTATCTTTGCGTTTGCCCTTGCCCCCATCTCCACCCACAGTCTATTCGCAGCCTAGCAACCAGAGTGATTATTTGAAAATCCATGTCAGATCACATTACTCTTGAGCTGAACGCTCCGCAGCAGCTTCTGTCCTGGGTGGAGTGGGCATCTAGGAGGCGCTAGGAGCTGGGACAGCGCCCCCACCCCGCCACACCTGCACACAGCGAAGCTGACTCCCTTTCCCACACACAGTCTTCCCAGGGTCCACTCCCCTCCACCCACCTGCTTCCACGAACAAGCCAGGGCCTTTGTCCTCTACCTGGGACGAGGCTCTTTTCCGAGAATGTCCCCTCTTCCCAGATGGTGGGGTCTCCCTCACCTCCTTCACTTCTAAAAAGTCATCTTATCAGTGAAGCCTTCCCTAACAGTCCATTTACAGTAGCGTTTGATCCCCACCAGTACTTTTTATCCCCCTTTCCTGCTTTATTTTTCTCCATAACACTTACCACATTCTGACAGGCTGTATCTTTTGCTTGCTTGTTTACTGGCTAGCTTCCTTCACTAAAATATAAGCTCCTTGAAGGCAAGAGTTTTTGTCTGTACTATTCACTGCTCTAGTCCCAGCAATGCCTAGAACGTACTCCAACTCAGTAAATATGTATTGGATGAATCAACGGACGGATGAATAAGTGAATGAATAAATGAGTGTAAACAGTCTTCTCACTTACCTCACTTTTACCAGCTACCAACAGCCCATTCCCAACTCCATGTCCTACGACCCTTCACCTCCCTCTAATCAAACTCCAGGTCAGATCAAAACGGTGGTTGGCCCCTAACGCAGCGATTTCTAGACGGCAGTTGCAGGATCTCTCTCGGCCTCCTCTCAGCTCCACAGGTGACATGGTCCACAATTTATGCCTCTTTCAGATCGTTTAGCATCCCTACAGCACTGGAAGCTTTAAACTGTCTTCTTCCACAACTGAAGGTCAAATGCTATTTCTCCGGAAGTCATTACCTATTTGTCTCCCACCCCTGACGTAAGCCTACTGTTGAGGTTAAGGCTATTAAAGCTTAAAGTCTAAAGGCCTAGGGTCAAAACATCCAACTTTTCAGTTTGAAGCGTCTTTGTGGCATATCTGAGTTTCCTATTACACTTAGAAAAATAAAAAGCAAAAGACCAGATTCCATTGACTCTATATCCTTCCTCTTTCTTGGAAAATCTTACACCAGATCAGAAAAATAAAAACCTAAATTACATGAAGTTTATAAAATGAGTTGCCTCATGAATAAATTTATTGATTATTCAAGATGCTGGGAAACACGTTTTATTATTCAATATCCTTGGAACAAAATAGTTGGAATGTGAGATGAAATATTTTTCAAGCTGCTTCACTAAATTCAGGCAGCCCAAAAAGAACATTTGCACATTAACATAAAACATCCATCAGGAGGGCTGTCGGCAGTGTGGAGGGAAATGGCCAAGTTTTTTTGTTGCTAATAATTCCCATTAAATGTGTGGTTTGTGATCATTTTTACTTACTGACCTGTGCTCTGAAACTTACCTCAGATAATGGAGGCTACATCCAAAGATCTTAGAAACTATTCTCTACAAAGAACTAGAAACTTGCAAAAGTTTTCTCAGTGATTAAGAAGATATGAATGACCAAACAGCCTAAAAATCAATTGGTTTCATTGCAGGTTTTGCTCCAAAATTGAAGTTAAATGTTTCTATAACCCACGAGCTTTTAACAAATACAGCAAATGAGAAAAACTCTTCTCAGTTTTTAATTATCTTGCTCAATTCAAATTTCCTAACCTATCTCTAAGTTCCCTTTATCTCCTCCCTCTGTGGATGATGCGCTGTTTTCTCAGGGTCAAATCCCAGAGGCTAGTGATCTGCCTCAACATTTACCTCAGTACATTTTCAGTAAATGTTGGACCCTTAGGTTCTTCAAGGCGATGCAAGGTACATTTGTCTAAGTTTTCTTTAAAGAAAAGTTCCAGGGGTTTCATGTATCACTAGCTTTGGAACTAAGTAAAATGCAGGGGGAAATAGCTTAGAGTAATAGAATCTTCAAGCTGGAAGAAACTTGAGATTTCCCAGTTAACTCCTTCCTTTCATAAGGAAACTCAGAAGAAGTGGTTTTGTGGTGTCCAACAGCCAGTTCGCTGCAGCATTGGAATTGGAACTGAGATCACTGCTGGCCAGCCCTGGTTTTTATCACCATCTTTTGAAAGTCACTGTCTGTATGATTTACCTATGTCTTCTTTATCCCTGTATCCAGCTCAGCACCAAATCTCAGCCTTCAACCTTAGAAATATCTTTATTTTCTGGTCCCTCCTCTGCATTCCTGTTGTGGCTGCCTTGATCCAGTCTCTTCTTGCCTCTTGCCTGGATCACTGCCTGGTCCTTCTGTCCATCTGTCCTGCTCCCTCCCACTAGTTTGACTATGAGGCTGCAAAACCACCCCATCCAAAATAACAACTCAATCACACCATGTTCCTGCTGAGACACTTCACTGGCTTTCTGTGGTCTCAGAAATCAAATCCAAGCTCTTCACCCTTGGGTACAAAATTTTTTTGCAGTTGTCTGGACTCTACTTTAATCCCAGGGGATATCACCTTGGGACTAAATCCCATCCCCTATGAACTGTGCTTTAGTCCCAGGGAATCTTTCACATCACTTCCCTCTGCCCAGAATTATTTTTAATGTTCCTTATCGCTTGACAATAAATCCTGTTTGTTTGAGTTGGGGAAACACCTAGTCATCCTTCAACAGCAACTCAAATGTCACTTCCTCTCAGCTTTTGTAACACCTTGTGAAAGTGTGGAGCCCACTTTGTCCCTTTAACCATCTCTGCTAGTCTCCAGTCCCACTCCCCACACAGAACCTCACCCAGCCTCTTCAACATCTTAGGCTTTGCTCAATCTCGAAGGTTCCAAATTTGTCCTTCCACTATCCTGCCTCTGCCCCTTTCCAAGACTGAGAAGTTTGATTTCCAGATTCTCACATCTGCTTTTCTTTCTGACCTGAGTTCTCCTAAGACTCAGCTCTCCACAGACTCATGAATCCTACGTTATGACACCTCCATTATCTTCCACCTAAGACCCTGATCATGTGCACGTCACAGTGACCCACACCAGGATCCTGACTCCGAAGGCAACTCACAGCAGCCATGACCCAATCCCCCAGGTGCACCAAACAGTAAAACGATTTAGGTAAATCTTCTCACACTGAAATGATGTAAGTAGCTTACATGTTTGCCTAACTCTTTAGACTGTGAATTACTTCAGGTCAGGAACTGTGTCTTTTTTATCTTTGTAAATGCCTCAAACAGGGCCTGATGTGTACTTGGCATTTAATAAATCTGTGAATGAGTACAAGTGATAATAATAACAATGGAGCCCAAAGAATTGAACAGAAAGTTAGATGAGGAGTCAGGACACTCACAAAACACTTCCAGTCTGAAGAATAAAGGTTTTGTGGAGTATTGGAAATTGAATTCAGATACTCATTTCTTTTATATTATTACAATAGAATACAATATTTACAAAGATAGACCACTGAGTTAGATGCATGTACTGTCAGGACCAGCTAGATTATGCTGTGGTGACAAACTCCAGATCGCAGTGGCTTAAAGTAACAGGGGTTTACTTGCATCTTCAATGTGGGGATAAGGGAGCTCTGATCATCAGATTCAGTCTAGAGTGCAGCTTGATGGAAACTTATCTCACAAAGGGTTTTCATGATGGGTAGGAAGTCTTGGGCCAGTGGCTAAAAGCACATCATTTCTACCCAAACCCATCCACTAGACCTAGTCACATGACTGTGCCTGGACTTTGAAGAGACCAGGAAGGACAATCTTAACACGTACATGGAAGGACAGGGAAACTGGGTATCAGTGGAGGCGCTGGTATCTACACCGACCACTCTTCTGGTCACACTCTCAGTTCCTCTTCACCCCTTGTGCAGAACACACTCACCCTCCCTGGCCTGTCCCAGCACCGCACATTGGGTACATGTGCATTGGGGAAACAAAGGGGGCAACAAGGTATCTTTTTAGTTCATAGGTTTTGCATTCAGGAGGAATTACATCTGACCTAATGTAGAAACAAATGTTTATGACCCATGTGTATGAGTTTCTGGGGGCTGCCATAACAAAACGTCACAAACTGAGTGGCTCAAGACAACAGACATTTATTGTCTCACAGTTCTGGACAACAGACACGTGAAGTGAAGGTGTCAGCGGAATCGTGTTCTCTCTGAAACCTGGAGGGGAGAACCCTTATTTGTCTCTTCATAGCTTCTGGTGGTTTGCTCATTCCTTGGCCTGTAGCAGCAACGTTTCAACCTCTGCTTCTGTTATCAAATGGCATTCTCCTTTCACATCTGCCTCTTCTCCTCTTCAAAATACAATATAATATTCATAAGTAATATTGTATTTAAAAGTTGCTAAGAGAGTAGATCTTAAAAGTTCTCATCACAAGAAAAAAAATTTTTATTGCATATAGTGAAGGATGCTAAATAGACCTTCCGTAATGATAATCATTTCTCAGTGTTTACAAATATCAGATCATTATGTTGTGTACCTGAAACTAATGTAATATTATATGTCAATTACACCACCATTAAAAATACTTTTGTCATATTTTCTAAAGACAAAAGAAAAAACAAAAAACTAGATGTCCTTTAATCTAAAGAACTGTCATCAGTAGGGTTTTGGAATATGTAAGAGAAATTTTTGGCTTTTTTTCCACTCCTTTGCATCCTTCCCTACCCCATTACACCAAAATAGGATTGATGGATGGATAGATAGATAGATATGAACAAAGAAAGGAAAACAATAGGAAAAATACTATGATTAGAAAGAGAAATGATACTACAATTAGAACAGAGCTTAGAAAATGAGAAATAATCAATAGACATTCAGGGATAACAATAGCTGGATATGGAGAGGCAGCCATTGGGATGTTATAAGTTACTAAGATAATAGGGTAGGCTAGAAGTTCAATACTGGGTTACATATGACTTTAGGTACATTCTCTTCCCCCTAGTTTAGAGGCTATTTAATCATAAATTCAAAAATTATATTTCTGTACTTGATCTGTCTCCATGATCTTTAGAATCAGAATGATACATTAGAGATTCCTGAAGGGAAGGTACTAGAATAAAATCACATTATTATCTAAGTGGAGAGAGGTGAAAGTGAAATAAATTCGTGGTGGTTTTTTTTGTTTGTTTGTTTTGTTTATCAAAAAGAACATTAGCGCATTGTGCTTTAACGTGGGAAATAGCCACTATAGTAAGGTAAAACATATTGTAGAAATGGCTAAGTCTAAACTTGAAAAAATTCCAGAGAAAGCCAAAAGGAGAGAGTACTCTGCAACTCATCTTGTGGTACAGGTATGTATCCATAATACATAATTAAAACAAGATTTGTACATAAAAGAAAAATTGTAGGTCAATACAATACAATCCTTGCAGAGATGTAAAAATCCTATTACAAAATTAAAGATAATACATAATGAATGATTAGTGTAATTTTTTGGACCAGAATGAAAGTTGGAATTAACAGTTGAAAATATAGTATAATGTATTACATTAACAGATTAAAAATCAGTCTTCAGAGAAGAAACACGGCTAGTGCCTCATGCAAATTTCTCTTGTGGTTTCTCTGTAACTGGACACATACTGGGAACGGAATTCTGGAAAATGCAGCTCATCTTGGCCAAGCTGACACACAGAACCATCACAGGATATCACTGAAAGCTTTTTGAATGCTGGCAGTAGCCTATGGAATCAGGCTTTACGAGATGATGGCCAAGATAACCGAGAGATTGAACCAATTGTCTAAGAGCCTGATGGGAAGAGGAACAGACATGAAATAGAACAGGAAGCTGTGTTGCTCCAAAAATATCATCATAGGATGGTAGGATGCTAAAACTGTCACCAAACATTGGATCATGTCACCATTCACATCTGGACGTGCTGCAATGAGGTAAAATCAAATCTATAAAGGATAGACATTTTGCTTGATGCTATGTAAGATTTAAAGTCGTATAAAATATGGCTTTATCAGCATTGCTCTTACCGTATAATTGAGAAGCTAAGACATACACAACTGAAAAGTTAAATGCTAAAAATAAATATATGTGTATAAAATAATCTTAGTTTACTAAAATAAAAAAGTACAGACCCACAGTAAGAAAATACTCTAAGGACAAATTCCAAATAGAAAATAGTAATTATCCCTGGATTTATTATCCTATGTGATCACAGGGAATTTTTAATTTCTTCATAACATTTTTCTATATTTTCCAAATTTTCTACAATAAATATGTATTTTTATAACTTAAAATCAATATATCATTTTAAAAATAAAGGGACTATTGTAACCCTAAAAAAATTAAAAGAGGAAAATGGTCTAAATTATTTCAATGGATGCAGAAATATACATATATAATATACATAAATTCCACATGGATTTATGTATGATATAAATAGCACAAAATAAAACTCTTATAAAATTAGGAATCTATGGCAATTCCTAAACCCAATAAAGAATATCTACCAAACACTAACAACAAAGATCAACTTAATGGTAAAATATTCAAAGCAATCCTGTTAATTTAAAATACTAAACCAAAAAAAGCAAAAAGGAAAGATGTCTTCTTTCAACAACATATTAAAGATCTTAATAGTACACTAAGACAAGAAATTAAATAAAATTAAAGGAATTAATAACCCCCAACATATATAGTAAACTAATTTTTGACAAGATTGCCAAGAGCACACAATGGGGAAAGGACAGTCCCTTTAGTAAATGGTGTTAGAAAAACTGGATATTCACATGCAAATGAATAAAATTGGACCCCAACTTAAAAAAATTTACAAAAATTAACTGAAAATATATCAAAGATTTATTTGTAAGACTTGAAACAGTAAAACTCCTAGAAGGAAAAGGGGACTAAAAAAAATTTTAAATGGATATAGGACCTGAATAGACATTTTCCAAAGAAGACTTACAGATGTCCAATAAGTATATGAAAAAGTGCTCAACATTACTAATCATTAGGGAAATGCAAACCAAAACCACAATGAGATATTACTTCACACCTGTTAGGATGGCTTTTATGAAATAGACAAGAGATAACAAATGTTGGCAGGGATGTGGAAAACGGAACTCTCGAGCACTGTTGGTGGAAATTTAAATTGGTAAAGTCACTATGAAAAACATTATGGCAGTTCCTTAAAAACTTGCAGACTGTACTACCATATGATCTAGCAATTATACTCCTGGGTATATAACTGAAGGAATTGAAATCAGTATCTGGAAGGGATATCTGCATACCCATGTTCATTGCTGCATTATTCACAACAGCCAAGATATGGAAACAATCTAAGTGTCCATCAGCAGATGAATGGATAAAGAAGATCTGGTAAATATATACAATGGAATACTATTCAGCCACGAAAAAGGAGAGCTTGCCATTTGTGACAGCATGGATGGACTTTGAAGGCACTATGCTAAGTGAGATAGACAGAGAAGGACAAATGCTGCATGATATCACTCATATGTGGAATCTTTAAAAAAAGAACATATAAAAACAGAGTAGAAAGGTGGTTTCCAGAAGCTGGGGTTGGAAGAATTACAGAAATGTAGTTTAAGGCTGCAAACTTATAACTAGTAGATAAGTTCTGGATATCTAATGTACAACATAGTGATTATAGTAAACAATACTTATTATAAACTTCCAAGTTACTAAGAGACTAACTCTTAAATGTTCTCAACAAAAAATAAAATGATAATTATGTGATGTGATATAGGTATTAACTAACACCACTGTAGTAATCATAATACTATAAAGGTACCAAACTGGCACATTGTACACCTCAAACTTATACAATGTTACATGTCAATTATTTCTCAATTAGAAAAAAAAGATGAATAAGAACGGAAATGGGCCATTATGAACATTCCTGCTTAGGGAGACTATAAAACAAACAAACACTTTTTTTAAAAAGATAATTAAGACAAGAAAAAAATAAAATTTTAATTGCTTACAGATCAGATGATGGTTTATGCAGAAAACTCTAAAAATCACAAAAGATTAATTAATAGTATATAACTATTATATATTATATAACACAGTTAATAACAAAATTTAGTTAGGAGCAGGATAAAAGATGAATTTAGAAAATGTATTGTATTTCTACACCACAGTAATAATCAGAAAATATAATTTTTAGTGTACCATTTACAATAGCAACATAAAGGTAATTTGGAATAAACCTAACAAATATGGGTAAGACATTAATTTAAAAAATTTTAAATTTTGTCATTATTTTATTCTTTACATATGCATTTTTAAAATTCTTTAATGAAATATTTTATAATATAAAAGAAAAAGAAAAAACTATGTTTTAAAATTAATATAAAATTGCCATGGGTAAAAATTTTTTGTATATAAACTCACCAAAACAAAAGACAAAATATAAGACAAAATCTTATTTGGAAACAACCCTATGCATTTTAAAATGTGTTTGTATAAATTGCATCTGTGTGTACATAGAAAAGAAGTCTGGAATTTTATAAACAAAAATTTTAACTCATTTTTCTGAATATCTTGTTTATTTAACAAAAACGTTATTTACTATGTGGCAGACACTAGTTGACAAGTACTTTACAAATATTTACTCATACAATTCTGATAACAGCCCTCTGAGATGTGCGCCATAACCCTCATTTTACAGATGATGCCACTGAGGAGCCCAATGAGCCGCACAAGGTCACACAGCCAGCGGTGCTAGAGCTAATGTCTTAATACCTCTGGTGGTTCTACACCAGAATTTGAACCCAGGCAGCTTGACACCAGAGTCTGGGCTCTTCAGAGCTATTTTAGGCCAGAATTTAGGTGGTTGTTTCTCATTTTTTCTTTATACTTTCGAATTGTATGTTTTATAATGAGCACGTTTTACAATTAAAATCAAATACTAAGTCAACTCATTTTGGAAAGGAAAGTACTGCGCATTTCTGGCTTTGCTGTGGGATATGAAATTCACATTAATACAAGGGGAAGAACAAGAGTCTTTTAAAAGCCAATATATACTCATTCCACAACATATAACTAATAGTTTGGTATTAGGTTCTATATATTTAAATGCTTCAAATAATGCTGCTTCCACAGAGGAGAAACATATGCTGATGTTACACCTTAATTCCTTTTTGTTGTAATTCCACTCTGATTCTTCCTGAGAAGATAACTGGAACAAGGAACCTGTTTAAACTTCTTATTGTGTGTGTAATATCTTTTCTCCCCTATTCAGTTTTCTTGACAAGGTACAGCTTAATTGGCTATAGTACCAAAAACTTCAATTTGTTCAAAACTTCCAAAGTCGTTCGAATGCCAAGTCCGGGGATTGGTCATTGCAGTTCCCGGTCCTACAGCTCTGTAGATGAATCTGACAGCCCCAAAAGTTTGACCTTGATTCAGTGCTTGCTAGAGAGATAGATGCCCCCAGTTGTCTCATCCTAACTCACTTCATGGATTTAATACAGATTTTAATGTATCTGTGTTGTGCCAAATACTGTCAAGAATAAATGACCATGGTTCCTGACCTCAACAGTACAGGAGATGATTTAATCCTCTAATTCCGGATCATTAACTCAGAACATGCAGATGGCATGAGTAGGGTTCTGGGGGAGAAGGAGAGGCTGGAGAGAGTAATTCAGCAAGCATCATGCAAGGGTGACAGGTTCATGCTGCTACTTCTTCCTCATTTCAAAGTGCAAAGTGTACACACGGTGTCCTTTGCTTGTTGGCAAGATCCTGTGTGGTACAGCCATCTCACTGGCCTTGACTTTTGACACGTTCCCTATTTATGCTTTGCCTTGCCGCCAAGAAAGCTGTGTTCCTTCTCAGCTCATAGCCTTTGCATAAAATAAGCTTCTGCCTGGAATATTTCCTCTTCCTGAAGCTGGTTCATTCCTACCGATCACTCAGACCTCAGCTCAAATGTCCATTCTTTAAGACTGACCTTCCCAGCTCCCCAGCTCACTCAAGCAGCAAAGAAGGGAGTCTCTGGGTCAGAGGACAGTTGCAGCTTGGGGCTCTATGTGATCAACGGCCAGGAGATGTTGCTAAGTTTTCATGTGGTATGCAAAGCCTGCCAGACTCTAAAAGGCTAAAAATCTGCTCATTTTTTTTGCTATTTTTAAAATAACTGGTTATGTAAAAATCGGAGATTTTGAGCTAATGGGTCTCTACCTGCATGAGGTAGAGAAGTGAAGAAATGAACAAACTAGGAGTCAATATGCAGAAGCATCACTGGATCATTTACATAATACAGGGCAAAAGCACCCATCCACTGATGGACTAGTTAATGCTTGTTGTGTCTGTAGGATTTAAAACATATTTTTATGTAAATGATATGCAAAAAGTCCAGATTCCTGAACATCTTTGTTGAGTCACTCGTCCCCTGAGACAACCTAAGGCAGTCAAATGGATCTGGTCACAGAAAGCCATGAGACTCCAAAGCCAAGGGCCATTGAGAAATTCAGCCAAGGTGACTGCTCCAGAAACTGGTTTCATCTCATCCAGCCCAAACCCTCTGTTCCACCACGTATTCCAGACAGGTAACCGAGAAGGGTCTACCAAAAGCAGACAGTTGCTCAGAGAGAAAGGGTGCCCTTCTGTCTGTTCCAAACAGCTGTTCCAAGTAGCTCAGGGATGAGAATTGCTCCTCTTCTTAGGTCTTTAAAAGGAAGCCGACTGAAAAATTCTGACCCTAAGGTGACAGGGAAAAAGTGCAGAGAACCATATAACACCGAGCCTTAGGCTGTCTTAAAAACTAAAACTAATAGGAATGGTTGCATTTTCAGACTTAAAGGAAAATAATTTAGACAGATGATTGAGAGAGATAATCAAATAGACAGACAGATAGGAATATCTATATATTGAAATTAATAAACACTCACATGTACCAAACACTTTTGCTTTTGCTTTAGCCCTGTCTTGCTTGTTTACTGTCTTTGCCAGCACAGACTGCTGTTGCAAAGCCCCGTAGACTGGTATGTTAAACAACACAGATTTATTTCTCATGGTGCTGGATGCTGGGAAGTCTAAGGTCAGGGTGGCAGCATGACTGGTTTCCGATGAGAGCTCTCTCCCTGGTTTGCAGGTGACCATCTTGTCTCTGTGTCCTCAGGTGACAGAAAGACAGATCATCTCTCTCGCGCCTCTTCTTATAAAAGATCTAATCAATCACGAGGACTCTGCCCTTGTGATCTAATCACCTCCCAAAGCCCCCCACCTCCAAATACCATCCCATTGAGGATTAGGGCTTCAACACATGAATTTTGGAGAAACACAAATATTCAGCCCAAAGAACTTATCAAAGAGCTAAGTCTCAAACTCTGTATCTGCTGCAATCCCCCCCAAAACAATATGGAATCACTAAGAGGCAGTGGATAGAACTCAGGACCCATCTGATGAGCAGCTAATGCCCACAGGTTTCAATCAAGCTTGGTAGGGGTGACCATCTCTTCTGAGCCACTGGTCATCTTTGACTGTTTATTTCCTGAAGTAACAGTTCTCAAAATTGAATGTGCACCTGGGTCACAGAGGGAACACTTGCCCTTCCCAAAGCTTATGGACTCGGATGCATCATGCCTGAGAACCTGACCTTGAGAAATACTGTCCTACAGTATAACTAGACTAACCGCGGCTTTTCACTGACCACTTCATATGATCAGACTCAGGAGCTTGTGCTGGATCCGTCTCTAAAGGGCCATTGGAAGAGAAACTATCGGTGAAAACCTCAGATGTAGCTGTGAGAGAATAATGTGCCGCCAAACCCAAAAGCTGTGTGGCAGCCAGTGCAAACATCTGGTGTGTTACTCTACGTCACCAGGACGCGGCTGGCTGAGCTCCACTCAGCAATAATCTGTGTTGCCACGGGATGCTCGTGAGTCTCGCTAACGAGACATATTTCTGTGTCTAAAATAGCTCTTGCAAAACGAGATAGCAAGGGGGAAGGAGGCTATTTTACTTTGCACCTTGCAAACCTTCCTTTCAAAATGTTAAAAATGAAGAGTGAGGGATAATCCTGTGAAAGAGAAGTCAAAAGTTCATAGCCGCACTTTGCCCATGTGTCCTACAGATTACACACAAGTAGTGTCTGTGTTATAGTCTCTGTGACGTGATACAGAAGAAGTCATTTTGATAGGTGATTATAATAAGAATGCATTATCAATTGCCAAGTGATGTTTCTCTTATTCATAAAACTAAGTCATGTGTTCACGTGCTTCATTTCCTACAGACTTCTGTATAAACGGTGAGGAGGAAGGCACTTTTTGTGCAGGTAAGGCATGGCGGAAGTCAAAGCAGTATTTTTGTCTCTTCTTATATTCTTCTGCCCTGAGCTTGTTCTATAGATTCCTTAAGAAGCCAAAGTTCTCACTTTAAAACTGTAAATCTGATGTTCCTTCATCAAAAATAATGATGCATTAAAAATATAAGCATTAAAATTAACAATACCTAATACTTCTTGCCTAATTTATTAGAGCTTTTTTCTTTAAACTGGGAGAAAAAAATTAAACGGTGGTGGGACATATGAGAAACTAAGCAAACACTTATTAAATAGATTAATATTAAATTTCCAGACAGAGGGAAAACAGGCTCATATTCAGATCTGGTTAGCCAGAACACACAAAGAAACAGGGAATAAAGCAGTCCTCTAACCACCCAGCGTTTGGTCAGACATTTCACTACAGGTTTTCATGCAATATCTCTCTTCTAAGGTGCACTTCACTCAATAATGTGATAATAATTAGGCACAAGTGATGGCCCAGAGAGTGGATTGCCATTTCCTCACTATCAACAAAGTGCTGTCTCCTGTGGGCAGTAAGTCCTCAACCCCAATGCAGCATTAGCGTCAGCATTTTAGCAAATCAGTTCTGGCTGATAGCTGAAAATTGGCTAAATGGGATGTTCTCTCACAGGCAGCCCTGGGAATAATGAGAAAACAATGGGTCTACTTTTTAAGCCAAACAACAATTAGCAATAAGGAGTTGCCCAAGTTCAATTATTTAATGATTTGCCAACACAGTGAGTGACACATTAAAATGTCAAGAGTCTAGTTCAGGATGGATCTGTGTCAAAACGAACAAGCAAGCCCCCACCTGGACACCCATTAGCTGCCCCTTCTTCCCCTTTTTAGTCCAACCTCAAGACATTTATTAATCACAAAACTCATCTACCTGAGACAGCAATAGTGAAACATTCCTTCTGTTTAAAAAGATGGGTCTTTGTGCCACATCTCAGGACTTTTTAGAGCTTGCAAATTTCCCAGGTTATTACTAATCTCCCAAAGACTCTATCAACAAAGCCTGCCGTATAGACACCGAATCAAGAGGCAACCTAACTAATCCAAAACGGTTGGGAAATTTTAGGTGTGGGTCAAGTATTAAAGGAGCTGATTTTCAGATCTGTTTCCCCAGTAAGAGTAGACTCTTCCACCAGGACCACGAGAACGACTTCGGTGGGACCTAAGAGCTGATCACAGAAACCTGCTCGCACTGCATCTGAGCTTCCGCCTTGGTGTGCTTCCAGACGTGGCCACTTTATCTTCCACAGGAGAGAGAAGGGGGAGAGAGAAGCTGTTTTGAAGATTAATAGAATGTACACCAACTGTTTAAGCTTCCCGGAAGGAAGTACTGGAGGGCAGCTGTCCCTAAGTGTGACTCATCATGAGAATCACCTGGGGAGCCTCTTCGCCATCAATTCCCAGCCCAGCGCTTCTCAAATGTCAATATACATAATAATCCCCAGGGGATTTTAATTAAACTTCAGATTCCGGGTTCTATAGGTCTGAGTTGGAGCCTCAAATTCTGCACTTCTGACAAGCTTCAAGGTTGTGCTGTCGCTGCTAGTGCATGGTTTGGGAATCACTCCTGCAACCATCGTTTTCAAATGCAGTAATTCTTGCAAAAGTGCTTTGTAAATGATAAAGCATTACATATATTCAAATATTAGAATAATAATATTAGTACTGCTACTAATATAATAAGGAATGTATTATTAAAATAACAATGTTACAGTCCGTTTTATCTGTACTGTCATAGGGGCCTCCACATGTTTCTTTTTCTTTTTAACTGCTCAGTACTTCTAATCCAATCTATTAGCAAATTCCATCTGTGCTGCTTTCTGTGACCTGCTCCTTTCACTCAACGCCAACTTTGTAGGATTTATCCATGTTGTGCATAGCTGCAGTTCATTCAGGGAAAAATTATGTTTGGATTTAAAAACGTGAATTTGGAGCTCAAAATATCACACCCTATTCAAAAATAAACTCGACTGATTTTAAAAAACTAAATGTGGAAATGAGCTATTATAGAATATATAGCAGAATGTATTTATAGGTCCAGAATATGGAAGGGTTGCTTAAACAAGGTGCAAAATTACAAATCACAAAGATAAACACTGATTGAAGTGATCGTATAAAATTTTAAACTGTCAACTATAATAAAAAATTATGAGACAATTGACAATACATATATATAGCAAAAGATTAATATCTAGAATTTATTTTAAAAAACTCTACAAAATTCATTTTAAAGTCACAAATTATACAATAGAAAAGTGGGAGAAAGGCAAGCAAGTTCAGGGAAAAAACCCTAAATTGCTAACAGACAGCCGAAGAGCTCAGCCACACTTGAGTGATCAGGGAACATGAATTAAAACATTAAGCTACAATTTCACACTCATAAGATTGGCAAACACTTTTAAGTCCGACAATACAAAATGTTGATAAGAATAACACTACTAATGGAGTGGCTAGAAATTGGAAATACCTACTTTGGAGAGCAATCTGACAATTTCTAGTAAAGCTGGGTTCCTTCCTGCATTTCTACTTCTAGATAAGAAGACATGTAAGTGATTACTCATTGAAATATTTGTATTAAAAGAAGGACATTCACCACTGCAGTGACTAACACAGAGCTTATTTACCTGCCACATAAGACAAGACATGGAAGTCAAGAAATCCATTGAGCAGGTTCCCTAAGGGGGAGGAGGAGGAGGAAGTTGAGGACTCACGGATGCTACATTAATTATCAGTAACTCTAGATTGAAGCTTGCCCTCTGGGTAAGGTTAAATGACTATCCATACACAGTTGATTGAAAGAAGTAAATGCTGAAGGAGAAAAATATCGCTTAAAACCTGAAACCAAGAAGCTGAACTTACTGATTACTTAAGAAAAGGGCAGTTATGCTGGTCGGATATAATGTCATTAAGCAAAGCAAACTTGCTCATCTCATATATAAGGCTCTTTGGGAAGGTTACGTCAGGTGGTGATGGTCACAGATGCAGAAGGTTGGTGATTTTGTTGGCTACAGAGCATATTTTGTGTGTAGTTATGGAGGAAGGAGGGGGTCAACACCAGCCTTAGAAGTGTATTAACTGGAGTGAGTGTGATACTGACAGGCTGCTTTTCAAAGCATGAGGCTGTCCCTGGCGGGCTGGCTTTCAGAGGCGTTCTCACTGAAGTGACTTGCCGTTCATTTAACAGAGGGATTTAAAACCGATTCTGGTGTTTACTTGTTATGGTGGCTATCGGCCTATCATTGATTGAGTAAATACATTTAAGTCCAAATCTGATGTTTATTTGTTACTTCTAAGAATAAAGGGACTTTTGTTTTTCTTATTATCAGGAAAGAGACTCTAATTAGGTCACTGAGGAGCTGATAAACCAAGGTCACTCCAAGTTTCTAATCATCGATCACCTTGGGATGGTTAGAACCAGTTCTGGTGAAGGATAGTACTTAGTTTGAAACCTCTTAAGCACCAGTCACTGCAAATATCAAGTTCTTCTTTTACATTAGTCATAGGGAAAAATTGGAGATCAAATACGCGTCCATCAATAGACTGAGAGATAAATTATAGTATATTCTTATTATAAAATACTCTACAATTGTTAAACTAGACCCACATATATCAACATGAACCTATGAATCTAGACAGGATGTTTGGTAAAGAAAGAAAACTGCAGACTATGACATGTAGTGTACTACATGGGTGATTTAAAAAAAAATAATACATACTTTGTTTGTATGTATGCATTTGTGTAGAGTAAAAATTTTTAAAATGGACTATATAAACACTAAGTTCTTCATTATGTCTAACTCTGGGGAGGGTGGGAAATATATGGAATTGGGGAAGGAAACCCAAAGAACTTTGAAGCAAATGTTAATATTTGTTTATTTGGGGCGATTCATTTTGTGTTTCTACATTTTGCACTTGTTTTTAAAATGAGACAAAGCATGAGGTTAGAGAAATTATTCCACTTCTTTTCTTGAGCAACTGTACAATCATCTAAAGAAAACTTTTCTAAAGCCACAGCTTGCTCTGCTTGTATTATAAACATAATACTGAGATTAAACGTGCACCACTGATCTAAAGCCACAGATAAAGGGAGTTTTAAGTAGAAACATAACCACCTTCTCCTTGTACTATATTCTAGTTCAGTCAAATTCTGACAGGTCCCATTCTCCTTAGCTTCTGGGATTTCCAATTTAATAAAGATAAACATGGTCTTCTTTGAAAGTTTCTCTGACAGATTTTCCTCTAAGAAAAGACAGAAATTGCTGGAGGAAATATATAAGGAATATAAATAAGCCCTCCCATTTTGTTGACATTATTATTGAGATAATTGGAGCACAGAATTTATTCACACATGCAGTTATAAGAAATAGTACACAGAGATCTCATATAGACTTTTACCAGTTTCTCCCAATGGTAAAATTTTGCAAAACTGTAACATAACATCACGACTGTGCTATTGACACTGATGCAGTCTCTACTCACGTGATTCAGATCTCCCCAGTTTCACCTCCACTCATGAGTATGTTGGTGTGTGTTTGTGCATGAGTGTCTTAGGTACTATCCACTTTTACTACATGTGTACTTTTGTGTCTCCACCACCACAGTCAAGATACTGAGCAGTTTCAACACCTCAAGTTTCCCTTGTGCTGATTTTGATAACTAAACCCACCCCCTCCTAACTCCCCTCCTGCCCCTATCCCCTGGAAACTGCGACTCTGTCCTCCACGGCATCGTAGAGGATGTGGGTGGGAAGTGGTATCAACAGAGGTAGATAGGGCAGATACTTCTGGGTCTCGCCCTCTCTCTAGTTAACTAGTCTCTAGTTAACAAAAACCCTCAGTCTCATGTATTTTTTTTAACTCACCGTATTCATCCTAATTATACCAAAGAACTTATTTGAGTTTTTAAGAAACACAGGAGGATGGCTAATTTAGACTCTGATTGTATCCACAGCATACCAGGGGCACTCACTATACTGGGAGTCTGGAAAACAGAGCTAAACTCCCAGCCAGCCCCACTGTCCACCTGAGGGAAATACTATTAGCTCACAGTTTCTGGACTCACAACTGATTGTTGCTTTTTACAGTTGAGGTTAAAATGCCTCTGATGTGCAGACCTCCGTTCATCATTTAACAGGGGGTGAATGAATGAGACTCCTCTTGTCACCCAGTTACTGAAAACAAAGTCAGTGTCAACAGTTTGACAATAAAATGGACATTGATTTTTTTTTAACCTAAAATAGATATATTGAACATCTCAAAGAATTATTTCGCTTATTTTTTAATCAAATAAACAGATGTGATTGCAGTGTGTAGCCCAGCCCAGGAAACACTGGAACCCAAATTTTGTTGGTGGTCAGGAGGTACTGCTTCCCTCTGGGGTACATTTGCTCTGATGATTTTTAAAAATTCTGACAAAATATTACAGAAGTTTATCTTGAACTTATATTGGTGCTCTTTGGAACTGATTAGTTGATTCTATGTGAAGTAGACAAAGTTGCTTCCAGCCCTGAGGAAGACATCACCTAGAAATGTGAGTTGAGGCTTTCTGGAAGGTTTCATCACTCCCAAATCTGTCCCCAAACCTTTCTTATCGCCCAATACAAACTCTGTCTTCAACTTACCCCAGCGTGAGAGCCCTGGATCCCAAGGCAGGGTGTTTACAGAGACCCCTAAATCAATATTCTCCTCACTGAAGTCAGGAAGTGTGAGCACCTTGGTGCTTATTCAATGTGAGAGAATCGAGATGTAAGGAAAACTGGAGTCCTAAAAGCGAGGCTGAAAAAATCCCCAAATATATTTCCTTACTTCAGATTGGGTCTAGGACCAAGCCTGAGGGTCAACTTCATTTACAAATATTTATTAAGCAATAAACTCCACCAGATTTAGCTCAACACTAATACCTTACAGGTGGCTTAATCAAAGGCTTTGCCCTCCACAGAGATCTGGGTTCACATTCCCACTTTGTGTATGCAAACGACTTGAAGTCTTTGTACACTTTCCTCCCTGATAAAAACTAGGAGAACAGTAAGACCTTCCTAATAGGGATTTGATGAAGATTAAATACAATATTTTAAATAAAGCTTCTGACACACAATAGGGGATCAATATGTGGTCAGACCCAGAAGAGAAGAATCCAGGAAGTCTCCCCAGAGACGGTGATGCCTGAACTGAGCCTTGAGCTCCAACACAGATTAGACTCGTGACTGGCAGAGGGGATGACATTTAGGCATGGGGAACAGCAGAAGCTATGTCTTAGATGAGAGGAAGATATAGGGAAATGTGGGTGTGGGGAGAGGAGTGGGGAGACACAGAAGTTATGAATGTCCAGCATGCTTAGAACAGGGAAGCTGAATGGGTGTGACAGGAAATGACACCACACTAGTGGCTAAACTCATCTCTGGTAGGACCAAGAAGTCTGAACTTTGTCCCAAAGGCTTTGGGGATGTTGCTGAAGAATTTTAAGAAAGGAGCAAAACAATCAAACTTGCTTTTGGAATTATCACTTAGGCAGCAACGTAGAGAATGAACGACAACTCTAAGTCATGTCAGCGGTATTAATTAGGAGCCTGATGGAGCGCTCCAGGGCAGGGTCACGTCCCCAGCCAGGACACTGAATCACTAAAACTTGGTGACAGATCGAAGGTGGAGAATGAGGCAGACATTCAAGAAGAATCCAGATTGCAGGTTCAGATGACTGAGTAGGTGACAGTATGAGCAATTGAAACTAAAGACACAAGATAAGTTTGGGGCAGGGGAAAGAAGAGGTAACAAATCTGGTTTGGTACATGATTGGTTGGCAGAATCTGTGAAACATACAAATCAAGCTGTCTAGCAGAAAGTTAAATTTAAGGGTCTGAAGCTTAGAATAGCAATTTAAGAATGTGGAAGTCTGACCCCATGCAAGGTCCTCTAGGAATGTGCATAAAATGAGAGGACCACATGGGAATGCCGATGTAGCAAAAGACAATCAGAAAACCTGGTGTGCAAGGAGAATGAAAATAGATCTGCTGAGACGCAGATGTTAGTTTATTTGAGATGTTTGTAGTCACAAATAAAAACATTAGATATTGATACAGATTTATAGATATGGGTATCTCCACGCACAGATCTGCAGCAAATTTTAGCATCACTCTGGGTTAGTGATGAATGAGGAAGAACCTAAAAGCTGGAAAACTCAGATAACCATGTAGCTAAATGTGGCAAATACATGGTGTGAATTATCGACTTACTTATTTCCTGGAGTTTTAGGCTGTTCTGACCAATGAATATGAAAATTCAAGAGATTAATCTACCTGAGAATTTCTGTGAGTAATCCCTAGTGTGTAAGGATTATGTTTAATTGAAACTGCCTGGCACTCAATGCAGTTTCACATGCAAGAATGTCATTAGTTGCCTACTCAGGCTCCATGCTAATGATATCTGCAAGTTATGTCCACTTCTAACTCTGCTGCATTTGCTAAGGGGAGACACTGGCTCCAAATGCAATGGGTGCTTTTACAATGAGGACCTTCAAAATGGGAAGAATACTCCGTAGAGGAGCATGTGGGAGACATGCATTACCCTCTACAATGTAAGTAGGGGGCTGAGAGGCTGTAGGATAACTGAGTGAACAACATAGCGAACATGGCATTGACAGCTTCTGTTATTCCTGGAAAAGTCTCCTAAACCCAACCCATTTAAAGCGAGTGCAAACAGCATAGTGATTAAGAACGAGTTAATGTATAACATTGCGATAACAATGAGTTTTGTTATAGCTGAAACGAATATGATATTGTAAATCAACTATACTTAAATTAAAAAAAAAAAAAAGAACTTGAATTTTGAAATCAGTCTTGGGCTTGAAATCCTTGCTCTGCCTCTTACAATTTCCTGATATTTTTAAATGCTTATTGAGGGCTTAGCAGGGGCCAGCTACTAGTCAGAATGCATTGTAGTCAGTTATTAAATCCTTACAACAAACCCCAAGGGCAAGATGGAGACACAGATGGTAAGTAAACTGCTTGTGGTCACACACAGTGTGGAGAGCAGGGATTTAAATCCAGGCTGTCTAATCCAGGACCAGCACTCTTAGCCACTACATCTTTCTGCCAGGCTATCAGTGGGACGAGCAAGTCACATGCTCTCTGAGACCCCGTTTTCTCATATCTAAAGGGAACTTCCCTCAGACAGTTATATTGAACACAAATGAAATAATGCCTGTAAAACACTTAGCACAGCACCTGGAAGATAGCAAGTGCTCAACAGATCATAGCTATGCTTCATTTTATTAATATCTCTTTCTAAAAAGATGCATTCTGTATTAAGAGCAAAAAACTAAAGCAAACGGTGTAAAACCAGGTCAAATTCAACCCTCCGCATCAGCTCTGGTGAGGACAAGTGTGCTTGGTAACTGACATCTCAATATCTCAATGTTTCAGATTTATAGGTGTTCCTGTTCCCATCCCAAGAGCACCTTGCTTTATCCATCAATATGTGGTGGCAGATTAACAGGGTGTGAATGATCTATAACAAACAGAATTAGAGCTATGAACTAGAAGCAAAAGTAGGAAATAAATCGCTAAATTGTGAAAATCACTCAGATGATCTAATATGCTATTCAGTGCAGCACTATTGAGAAAAATGTCTTACGGTTGCCTCCTCTCTCCTCTTGCTTGTGAGACAGAAGACCTTGCCCATTGGTGCACAAATCTTTCGACTCTGTTTCAGATTACTTTTCCCAAGTGGCAGTGAGAATTAGGATTAGTTCAACTCAACGCAACAAGTAATTAGTAACTTGCTGCAAGAAACTAAAGGTCCTTGACTTTGTTTAATGGCTAAACTATTATTATTTAGTCTTGCTTGACTGTTTTCCTCTCTGCATTTTCCCACATCTCTGATTATATGTACTCTTTGGAACTTGGGGGAGCCTAGGAGACTAAACTTTTTCTGCAGACAGGAGGCAGGAGGAGGACATGGGGGTTGAGGGTTGTTCTGTTCCAGGAAGTCCTGCTCTGTTACATAGAAAGATACTTATCCAAAATTTGGAACTTCAGGGGAAAAAATTCATAAAGCTGGGTCAGTATATGTTAGTAATAATAATCATCATTATTATGATTATGATTATGATTATTTGTCAGGCAATCAGAATGTGTGAGTTGTGCCTTAGTTGTTTAGTTCATAAATTAAGAGACAGAGTCCTTCCCCTAAACTTCCTTATATTATAATGGAATAATTGGCTTTAAGCTATATAGAACATTTAGAAATGCAAGAACTATGTAAACAAAGAGAGAACAAGACAATGGGTCAGCAGTGGCTTGGCAGATGGGAGGCAGTGATAATTTAATTTTAAGGAGGCTAAATGTGAACCACTTCAGGAAGGAGAGAAATGCAGTATGACAAACAGAAGGAAGACTTTGGGGCCATCTTTCACCTTAAGGGGTCAATCCAGTAGGTTCTGGAGCCTGAGGCATAAATAGGAGCTTGGTACCCATCTTTTGCGACTGTCTCTCCTACTTAATGCCCATCTCGCTTCCTACCTCCACCACTCTGGCATAGAGCATCACTTTCTAATGCCCAGATGACCATCCTGAACTCCACAATGGCCTCTGGCCATGTAATCCATTCAAGCATGCTCACAGAGAGTGCAGACCAACATCATAAAGGTTACAAATTGATGAGAGCCCTGAAGCTCTGACACTTAGTCGTATAAATATTTACGTAGTTAATAAGGAGAGGGATGTACTGGCTTGGATAACAAGGAGCCAGGAGGGAACATGAGGACCAGCATTCAAAAATGGGGCTCCCCAGTGCCTCTCAAAGCCAGAGATGCACTCAGTCCCCAGACTCTGCTGACGACAGACTGCAGGAAATGGGCCATGCTGGGTCTGGAGAGCTGGCTATTTTTATCATCCTGTGTTGTTTATAGTTGGAAATTGCTTGATACTGTATGTAAGTTTCCTCACCGAGTTCAGATGAATCATTTTCCCCACCCACAATTCTGAAACAAATCTTCTCCTGCACATATAGGCCAGACAGAAATTTCATTAGGAGGTTATCCTTCGGGTGTGTGTGTTGGATCGACATTGCTTACAGGCTCAGCTCTGGAGTTAGAACCTTGAGTTCTGGTTCCTGCCTTGTCTCCTATGAGCTCATAAAAGAGCTATAACCATTTCCATCTCTTCTTCAGCACCAACAGCATATGTCTCACTCAAAAGAGCATCCACAAATCTAGAGTAGAACTACATTTCTCTCTGATTTTATACATATATAATATAAAAATGTATATTATATATACATATTTATGTATCATACCTAAATATAAACATACATGCACACACACACTCATAGACACCCCAACAGAAACAAAAAGCAAAGCAGGTGTAAATATTACTAAAACCCTGGCTAAGCACTTTCATTTTCTTGCCTAGAAAACATATTATATGTTTTAAACTCTAATGGAAATCTGGCCAAATTCACAATTTTAGTAATTTTTAAGCATCTTTATATTTCTTTGCTTTAAGGCTCACTTTAGGCTTATTGAGATGCTTATTACCCCCATTAGATTAGGAAAAATACCTTAAATCATTTCTTATTTTGTTTAAATATTTCTTGATCACTTACTGAACTCAAGTTTGGCTGTTCACCACTCAAAAGCCAATACTCAAGAGGCAAGTTTTAGTAGAAAGGAAAGTTGCTTTAATCAGAAAAGCTGGCAATCTGGTGGGGATGATGGACCCATGTTCCAAAACCAGATCTGAAGATTCTGCTCAACCATGAAAATTTTTAAAGGGAAAAGGGGACATGATCTCAGTTAATCACTGAGACAGGGGACTAAGCTCATAGCCGCCTCCCACTGCATGCAGGCTTGTCAACGTCTCGCGATCTTTCTTTAGCTGCCATCTTTTTCACAGTCTGTTCATGAGACTATTAAAGGGGAAGCCAGGCAAGAGATCTGGTCATCTGTTACTTACTTATTTTTTATTTCTACTTCTTTGATCTAAGGAAAGAACCAACAGGTTAGGCAAGGTATTGTGTGATCAAAAGATCTGAACAGTGTACTTGGGCTAGAGATGAGTAGAGCATGGGGGTGCCTGGTTTAAGTTTAGTTACAATATGGCTTTGCTAAAGTGACGAAGGGGGCCTGCTGCAGAGAACTCTTTCCTGCCAAAATCTGCTTGTTAATCCCTACTTGTCAGAACATCATTCCATTTTTATGGGACTATGGGTGAAGGTCTGTCTTCTGTAACATCTTCATGCTGACGTAGGGCGCCATATTCTCAGAGCGGAAGATGTTGACGTGGGTCTATAGCGTGTCTTTGCTGGCAGTTTTAGTTGTTGCCTGCTTGTATGAATGGGGAAAATAAGCTAAAATTGTTTTGATGCCCACAAAGATACAGATTATTGTGAGCAATCGTGTTAACCCCATCCTCTTAAAGCCGGTTCTTGGACTTGTGCTGGCCAGATAGTCAAGGTGGAGCAGCTTATGTCACAGCTGCAGTCCGGTCATTATGCAGTTAGCTTTTTCCCTCTGGTAGCAATTGTGATATCTGTAAAATGACTCAGAAATGTGCCTGAGACACTGGGAGATTCTGTGATTCTACTGTCCTAATCATTAGCTGCTTGAGTCTGCTCTTCTATGACTCGGGGGCCTGGGAGACTTCAGCTTTTCTACAAACAAGAGGCAGGGGACGTGGAGGGGCTTTTGCATTAGGGGCACCCTGCAGGGTTCTCCTTGGTTCCATTACCATCGTCATGAAATGCATTCAAAGCCTTTTAAGAGCATTTCAAATGTGAAGATTTTTCCCCATTTGTTCAGATGGGATGCCTGTAGATTAGTTGAGATGGGATGGCTCAGCCTATGCCAATTCCTTGACCAAAATCCTTAAAAAAAAAAAAAAAAAAAAAAGCCCAGATGAAGTTCCAGACTTTGCCTGTAGACAATTGTCCTGTTGCCATAGATGATGTCACGGTCTTAAAATACCAAGGTGTCTTGCTCTTTAAAGCGCCATATCACTTTTGTCTCTGGGTTTAGGTATAACTAACGTTCCTAGCATTCAGAAGCACACAAGATAGAGATGGATGGGAATATAGATTAGTTTTAGATACAGATGTTTATATACAGGAAAAGAAAAGAAAAGAAATAATACACAGCGAAGCATAAATCACTGGATTATCACTCATGTATCTTTGGATGTTGGGATCGATTTCTTTCCTATCTTTGGCATTTTCTGTTTTTACATATTTTCAGTCAATTATACTCAAAAATGTTAAAATAGTTCCTCTTTTCTTTCCTTCCCTTTCCTTCCTGAACAACCCAAGCTGTCGGTGAAGGCAAAGCAAGATAGGCTGGTAGGTGTGGGATGGGCCACAGTGCCTCATAACCAGCTATCAAAGCCCACATGGGGGAGGAGGGCATCACATGGGGGGATCCCTGGCATGGATGCTGGAGCCCAGGCACGGGAAGGAGGTTCCCAATGAGATGGGCTGGAGTGATATGGGGAGCCAGAGTCCCAGCAAGGAGAGAGGGCACCTCAGCAGAGGGCAGCCTACTATAGGGAGTCACAGCCCGAGGAGGGTGAGAGGAGTGTCCACACTAGGGGGCCACACCTATATGAGTCAGGACACCAGATAAGGTGAAGGCAGCCTGGCAGGGAGTGTTGGAATCCAGGCAGAGTAAGAACACTCCTACATGGGTACAGCCTGGTGCAGCATATGAAAGGGGGTGAGGAGAGTGTCCGTGTGAGGGGAGGGTAGCCAACTGGCAGCACAGAATTGGATGTATGGACCTACGTGGGGCCAGGAGGGCTCAACGTAAGTTGTTCTATTTGTCCCTAGAAATCACTTGATGTCTGACAAAGCTAGTATCTCAGCCTCTAGATTATGTCTCCCAAAAAAGACAGAGAGGAGATTCGGGTTAATGTCAATGCCTTATTGATGCCATTAAAAAAAAAAAAGAAAACCTGCCACAAAATCATATGGTGTCATAATTTGTTTTAAAGTTGTTTGAGAAAAAGTCTGTCACTCTTCATCTGGTGTTATTGGTCACAACCTCTCCCTCATCTCCCTGAGCTTGAAGCAAAGATTCCTCAGCTGTGGCTGCGGGACGAGGCTTGTATTCCTCTTGGCATTCACACTCCAGCAGAACAAAGGCAATTTTGATGCTGGATTCACCCCACAGGGCTCTGATACAAGAGTTGGGCCGTGGCAAATAATAAAAAATGAGCAAACACAAGGCAAGCATACTATCCCACCTTGATTCTCATGTCCACAACAGTTACTAATAATTGTGTAAACACTCTTCCCACCAGGAATGAATGTCTCTGAATCTTTTTTAACACAAGGCTCCAATTCTCCATTACTAATCAAAGGGATTGGTACAAAAGATGAAATTTATTTGCCAACCTTGATGTAAAAATAATTGAAGTTCTTAACATGAGCTATATTTTATATTTAGGAAAAGAAAGTGTAGCAAGATATCAAAACTTGCTCAAGTCTATCAGGAAGAACAAGATGGGAACTAATAATCATGGAAATATTTCAAAATCCTACAATTTTACGGTTCAATTTTTGCTAAACGAAGCATTCACCCTACCCACCCATAAGACACTTTTTAAGTGACCGTTAGCTTACAGTGGAGGAATCCAATAACCAAGGGAGTCAGAACCATCTGAAGGTCTCAGGTCACGGCCAGAGCGAGGCCCACACAACGTCCCCAAGAGCACGGTGGTCTTTTCGAAAACCCATGATGTGGTAGCCAGGAAGCGTGCTCGGAGCCAGCTCCCTCGGCACAACCATTTGTTTCAAAGCGCTGGGAGGCACAGGAGGCAGCAGGAAGCTGGGAGAAAGGAAATGTAAAATTCCGTGATGATTCACTTTGTGAAAAGCAAGAGGATGCATGTTAGTAACATTAAAGTAACAATGGTAATAGCTAATTTTTATAGAAAACTTCTGATGGTCTGGACTGAGCGTGAAGCTTTCTGAGTATTACATTGTTAGTACGCAAACAGCCCTTTGGGGTGGGTAGTTTCTATCTCTATTTATAAAATGAAGTACCACAGCTTCAAGGAATAAGTGGTTTGCTCAACACACATTCTATTCTCATATCACTCCCTCTGTTTGCTCAAGTAAAGGATATAAAAGCAAAAATAAACAAAAGGGACCTAATAGACTTAAAAGCTTTTGAACCTCAAAGAAAACCGTCAACAAAACAAAAAGGCAACTGACTGAATGGGAGAAAATATTTGCTAATGATATGGCCAATAAAGGATTACTATAAAAAATATTTAACTCATGCAACTCAACATCAAAAAAAAACAAAACAAAACCAAAAAAACAACCCAATTAAAAAATAGGCAGATGACCCAAATAGACAATTTTCCATGGAGGGATATACCATGTTTATAGATTGGAAGGCTCCGTGTCATTAAGATATTAATCTCCCTGAAATTGATCCACAGAGTCAATAAAGTCCCAAACTTCCAACAGTTTTATTTTTCATTAAAACTGACAAGTTGATTATAAAATTCACATGGAAAGCAAAGAATCCAGATAGCTAAGACAATATAGAAGAGAAAAATCGAAGTTGGAAGATTTAAATTGCAGAAGTTCAAGTCTTACTATAAAGGTATAGTAAATAAAGCAGGATCATTTTGGTTTAAGATATAAAACCAACTTGTAAACAAATTAAGTTGTCCTGGAACAACTACAAAGTATTGCTTTTTAGCCAAAATGTTTTTAATCAGTAAAAGTAGAGACCAAAAACACAAAGTCATCATTCAAAGTTGCAATTCCTTGTAGCAAAAATAGGGCAAGCCACATGTTTGCCAAAAGTCATAAAATAGGAGGAAAATTGGTGAAATGATGCTCGGAGAGAATGCAGATCATGCAAATCGTTTCTGAAACCAAACTTCAAGCAAAGTAACAGCCTTTGATATGGAGGAATAGTCACTCTCATGTGTGTGTGCAAGAAAAACAGTTTGCTCTGAGGGTGAATGATGCCACCAACGTACAAAGCATGAGTCAGCACTTGGCAAATGTACAACACATATAAGAGGGAGACTTTTATCTGTCTATTACTGAAAATGAATGCCACTAAAAATAACAATGATTTATTGGCTTGATTTTCAGATTGGAGAAATACGTGCTGGGATCTTCACTATGGAGTACCAGTACCCAGCATCCAGAATAGAAGTTGTCTCTGTCCCAAACCATAGACTGCTTTATTAACAGACAATTATTGGTGGACAAAAATGTACCTCTTGTCATTGATTTAGGATTGAAGAAAATAATGAAAACTGTTGAAACAGTGGTTTTTTCCTTAGTGTACATCTTTTAACATGCTGGGTAAAGAAATGGGCAGTAAGGATAAGACCTTGCTAACTGCTGAGAAAAAATACGTGCATCTGAGTTTCTGCAATGAGGGGAGAAATAAGAAAACATTTCTTCATGACATGGCAATTGTAATAAAGACCATTTTTGTGTTCTCACACGGCTTAATTGAAGAGATTAACTCAGCGATATACATGAGGTCATGAATAACCTGTACGTATCACATCAGGATTCAGGCATCATGAATTTAATCAAAATTTATTAGAAGACTAAGTAATAAATAACTCATTGCAAAGAATTCAACTCTGTCCCAATATTTCACCTTTTCTTTTTTACTTATTGAAAGGAGAAATTAATTATGGGCCATGAGAAAATGTAAAACCACAATCAAAATATTTGAACAGGATATTTTTTAAATTTCCGGAACAGCATGGAACCAGAGAGTTCATTAAATAACCTATTTTCCACTATTTCCCAAATTATACTTTCAAATCTTCCAGTGTTCCGTTGCAGCCAGTTTGCAGCACTGACAGAGCCACCAAATATTTGTAACCATTCTAGGTGATTGTAATTGTGAATTTAGCATTTCTAATTTGATAGAAATAAAAAGGGAGAAAAGAAGTTGACATGAAATCTGATCTATGGCTCGAGTTATTTGCCCTCAAGCTTGGTAGAGTTACTTTGGTGAAAGTTGAAAAGATCATCCCACTTGCTGATGTGAAATTATATTTATTATTATTTTTAAATACAATTATATTGTATGTATATCAAATTCATGATTAATTTTTTTAAATTCGATTTACTTAAATTAATCGTCTGTGTTTGCTTTAATTTGGTTTGTGAACACCACATACTATTGCCACTATTGGAGGTGATCCTAAAATCATGACACTAAAGTAGCTATCCTCAAAAAGACCAATCCTGGTCAAGAATAAAAGCCAAAACAACAAGTTCCTTCCATCTCCTGTGAGTTCAACAATGTGAAGTCCCAAGGACAGTGCTTGGCACAGAGCAGGTGCTAAAAAGAAACTCTGTGTCTGCTACCATTCATCCCTGGCACCAACTGTTTATCTGATTTCAGTATAGTTACAACTGAGATGGAGAACGTTTCACTTCTTATTCTAAGGAGATACTTTGCGTGGAGCCGAAGTAAATGGATTCATAAAAGGCAGGAAACACATCACTTCGACAAGGGGATTAGAAACTCTGTGGTTGATAAAATAACTACTTTTTATTTCCTTCCTGGTCATGTGGGAGACTATTTTTCCCAGGCCTGGCAAGTCAGACAGAGCTGCACAGTGAGATGAGGGCAGAGGTGCTGGGTATCAAAGGCCCTGCATGCATGTATTTGTCATATATATTAGTGCATATACATTTTTCAGTCTTTTTTGAGTTCTGCTGTTTTCTCTTCTTCTGGGTATAAACAAGGTCATTTGTTATAGTTTCAATGCATCCATCAGCCTGGGTCCTTTAGACATAAACAAGAAATAAGTTTTTGCTTTGTTAAGAAACTGAGCTTTTGAGATTATTTCATTACTACACCGCAATCTTGCCTATCCTGACTAGTATAAATCTAGGTATCATCATTTAGGGAGACTTATAAGCATATTGAAAAAAACGCTACTAATAACAGTCCTCCAGCTTCGTCTTAACCCCCAAATTAAGATCAACCTCTAGAGTACAAACCAAGAGCCAAATTTTGATTCTTCTGGAAAACAAGAAGCTTGTTGGCTTATATTGACTTACTTTATAAATCTGTAGGTAAGATGGAAGCCTGTCCTTCTCAGATTACCTCCTTTTTGTCTGTCATGAAGTCCTTCTTTTCTCCTGCTTAGATCTGAATTCTATGAATTTCCATTTCCTCATCTATCATATAGAAGAAGAAAGATTATATAAATACTACCTGAAGCAACATGGCAGAAAGGAGAGAGCTTGAATCTTGGCACCAGACAGACTGGCTTCAAATGCCAGTTCATAAATTCCCTTGCGTTTGTTCAGCCACAATTTATTGCTTAGAATGTGCCAGGCACTAGGCTAAACGCTGACTTGGAGGGTACAGAGCTAAAAGGCATGGTTTCTGCTGTTCACAGACTGATATCTGGGACTTTTTACCTTCTCTCTTCTTATTCTACTCTTACCTCCTTTTGGAAAAAAAAAAAAAAACTATCCTTAATTATGTCTCAGGTCTCAACATAAATTTATTTCCAGGGAACCTTTATATAATCTCATAAGACAGAACAGATGCCCATCCTCCCTGCTCTCTCATAACAGCAATGGGGAGTACCATTAATTTTACCCACTAAATCTGCCCACTTCCCTCCTCGTCCAGCGTGACCCAACTGAATTTCATCTCTTTCCTGGACTTTTGAAATAGTCTCCTAATTATTTTCCCAACATCCTTTCCGGCTCTTCAAGTCTGTTTGTTACCCTTTAGCCAGAGAGATCTTTCTCAAAAGTCAAATCTGATCAAATTCCTGTTACTCAATATGCTGCAAATTACACTCACCCATGAAAGCCTTCACTGTCTTCCCATTGCTGCTAGGATAGACATCAAAAGTCTTCGTGTGACCAGATGCCTGGCTTATATTTCCTCTTCTTGTCTGCACCAGCCACTTTGACTTTTTTTCCTCCAACAAGCCTTGCTCCCTCATGCAAGGGGTCCTTTTATACAGTACTCAGTCTGGCTAGGAGGCTCACACAACTCTTACCCCTTCACCTGGGTTAATTCTTTTCATCAATCATCATTTCCTGGGGGAAGCTTTTCCTTATAGAATCAATTCCTCCACTATGATTTTTCATAGCCATGCACCTCTCCTTAGCATGTATCACTGTTATAATTTTACCTTTGTAAAAATTATAGAGTTCTTTGATTAATGATTTTCCTCCTCCACTCTCACACTGTCCTTGGGGCAGGGACTGTGCGTTTTCCTTTGTGCACTTCAGTTCCTGACAGTGTAGAAGCTTAAAAAATATTTATTGACTATATCAGTAGAAGAAGCTGAAGCACCTTAAGTGGAGTTGGGGTCTGGAGGCAGATGGGATGCAATCAGATTTATTCAGGCAGTGCTGTATTGTGGGCTCGGCTCAGGGTAAAGCAAGAAGGGATGAAGGCAGACCAGTAAGGACGTTATTACAAACCTATAAGTGAAAGATTATGATAGCTTTTGGGGGGGGGGGAGCATGGTGGTGGCAGTCAGAAGAATATGGATTTTTAGTTGTTTAGGAATTAAAAATGACAGCACTTGCTAATGGCTTGGGTGTGAGAGAGTATGAGGGAGGGAGACACCAAGGATGACTCCTAGCACTCTGAGCAATGCCATGGATGAGATGTCAGTCATTAAGACAAAAGTTTGGAAGCAGTCTAATGTGCAGAAATTTGTTTCTTGAGGACAGGGCATAGAGGAGGCTACTTTAGGTTTTCTTGTGAACTTTGGAGTCCTTTGAGAGTCAGGTTCAATATTTTTGCAAGTGAAGGCTGAAATTTCTTTCTGAGGTAACTACTGGTTGTTTTTAAACTCCTGATGACTTGCAAAACTGCCAGGAGTCAGAAAACAATGCAAATAAGCCTCCAGCTCAAGGTGCCAGCATTATCGTCTTAACTACTTCTGCATGGAAATTACTAATTAAAAACATATTAATCTTGTACCAACTTATTTGAACTGGTTGCTGCAAAGACTGTTTTCCCAGCTTATTTCTCAATTTAAGGTTGGGGATAGTAGATAATTAAGAAGTTTCTGATTCTCCTATTCCCTTAATATTTAGCAATAATAATGATGATGATGATGATACTTTTTTCTATAAAAAATAAGCTAAGGTGACTTTACTTACAGTATGAGTTCATTTTGACTCAACTCTTTTTTGTTGTTGTTAGTAATTCCTGAGAGCTTCCCTTGACTTTCTCACTGGCTCTCTCAATTTTGAATTTCAGAGACAAAAATAAACAAATAAACAAACAAAATTCCGGAAAAACAAAAAACCTGGCATATGATGTTTTGTTGGTACAAGGAAGAACTTGGGGGATGTGTCCCAGGCCCCCACAAGAATTTGGAAATACAGCTACTAACTTACATTGAAGCAAATAAAAGAAACACCCCTCATAAATGAGATTATCTGTCAGTTAAAAAAAAAAAAATCCCATAGATGAGCTGTCAGTATGCATTTGACAAGATATGAGAACACTAAAAATTCCAATCTCAGTGGCCTAGGACTAATCCTAGAGCTGAAATGTGGGCTTCTATAGTTTTCTAGGGCTGCAGTGACAAAGTACCTCTATCCAGGTTGCTTACACAACAGAAATTTACTGTCTCACAGTTCTGAGGGCTAGAAGTCCGAGAACAGATCAGCGTTGGCAGGGCTGGTTCCTTCTGAGAACGGTGAAGAAAGGGTCTATTCCATGCCTCTCTCCTAACTCCTGGTGGTTTGCTGGCGATCGTTGGCGTCACTGGCTTGTAGATGCATCACTGTGATTTCTGCCTTCATCTTCACATAGCGTTCTCTCTATGAGTGCGTCTGTCTCTGTGTGCAAATACCCCCTTTTTATCAGGACACAGATATACTGCATTAAGAGGGTCATCTTAACTAGAGCATCTGCGAAGACTCTATTTCTAAATAAGGTCATATTCACAGGCACCAGGGGCGAGGACTTTTGGGGATATAAAATTCAAACCATAAATAATAAGAAGTAAAGTTTGGTAAGCCAAAATGTAACTGATTGCATCCTGAGTGACCTGTCTAGAGAAGACCTCCCTGAACACAAGATCCAGCCTAGAGAATTGCTGAAATACCAGCCAGAGAGGCAACGTCTGCCTGGGTGTCCAGGTGAGGCTGGGTCAGTGGGCAGCACAGAGGACTTTCTAACTTTGAAAGTAAATCTTTTTGTTGTAATTTTTCCTCTAAGGAAATCTTAAATAAAGCCCTAATGAAGAAAGAAAATATCAGTACAGCTCCTCTCGTGGCATCTTGGTTGGAGGGCACAGAGTTCCATCCACTAAGACTTTCCCTCACCCATCAAGAGTATCCTGTCCCTAAAAGATATGCCATGCAAATGGTAGCCAAGAGAAATCAGGAGGGTCTACACTTAAGTCAAGAACCATCTCTAGAGACAAAAAGGATCTTTTATATAATGATAAAAAAAATCAATTCAACAGGAAGGTATAGCAATGATAATGATTACACTGAAAAACAAGAAAGATCTCAAATAAACAACCTAACTTTATAGCTCAACAAACCAAGAAGGAGGAAGAGGAGGGGGAGAAACTAAACCCAAGGTTAGCAGAAGGAAGGAAATAATAACAATCAGAGCAAAAATAAATCAAATAGAGAATAGAAAAACAATAGAAAAAAATCAATAAAACTAATAGTTGGTTTGTTGGGAAAAAATAAGCAAAATTAGGAAACTCTTAGCTAGACCAAGAAAAAGGGAGAGAAGACTCAAACAAAACCAGAAGTGAAAGGGAGGAGGCTGAGAAATAAAAAGGGTAATAAGGGACTTTTGTGAACAATTATATGCCTACAAATTGTATAACCGAGAAGAAATAGACAGATTCCTAGGAACAAACCACCTACCAAAACCAAACCAAGAATTAGAAAGCTTGAGCACGTTAGAGCAGACAGACAGCTAGATATGAGCAGAGAAAGGGAGACCCTGGCCAAATGGCAGGAATTGGGCAAAAAAGGAGGGGCACAGGCCAAATGCAGGAAACCATGTATCATGTAAGCAACAGGGGTCCCTGGGAAGACAAAGAAAAGCAGGATCCTCCGGGCTGATAATCTATCACATATTTTGGGAGTAATGAGTGGCCTGGAGGCTGACCAAGAAAGGTGGGAAAAGGCAGAAATCTCCACTGTCAGATTGTAACCTTTTTGATCATTATGCCCTCATTTCAGAAAAATTAGCCTTGCAGATTAGAAGTACCCATCAAGCACCAATGCCATGACACTTCCAATCCAGACCAAATAAGGACAAAAATCCCTCCTCCCTTTGGGAAGGTGGAGTTGGGAGGAAAATCAGGGAATATAACCCCAAGCCCTTCCCTCCCCAATGAATATTTTACCTATTCATTTTTATACTCTATGCAACCAACTTGCCAAAGAAATTCAGGGCAGCTGCTCTCTTGAGCCTGCCCACTCTCCCTGTGAGAGTGTACTATCTATGCCTTAATAAATCCCCACTTTACTTTCTTAACCTCCTTGTCTCATCTCTGAATTCTTTCTGCGGTGAGACATGAACCTAATCACCAGCAACAAACAGACCAATAGGAGAATGAATTAGTAAATAAAAACCTTCCAAGAAAGAAAAGCCAAGGACCAGATGGCTGGCTATACAGGCATATTCTATCAAATCATCAAAGAATATTAATACCATGTTAATACCAATCCTTCTTAAAATCTTCCAAAAACAGAAGAAGAGGAAGTACTCCCAAACTCATTTTATGAGGCCAGTATTACCCTGAGAACAAAGCCAGAGACACTACAAAAACAAAACAAAACTACAGATCAATATCTCTGATAAATATAGATGCAAAATTCCTCAATGAAATACCAGCAAACTGAATCCAACAGTATATCAAAAGATTATGCACCATCACCAAGTTGGATTTTTCCCTGGGATGCAAAATTGGTCCAATATACCCAAATCAATCTATGTGATACACCACGTTAATACAATGAAAAATAAAAATCACATGATCATTTCAATAGATATAGGAAAAGCATTTCACAAAGTTTAACATTTGTTCATGATAAAAATTCTTAACAAAATCAATATAGGAGGAACTTACTTTAGCACAATTAGGGCCATTTACGAAAAGCCCACAGCTAACATCATAATCACTGCAGAAACATTTAGATATTTTCCTCTAAGATCCAATATAAGGCAAAGATGCCTACTCTTGCCACTTCTATTTAACACAATGCTGAAAGTTCTAATCAGAGCAATTAGACAAGATAAAGAAACAAAGGGCATCCAAATCTGAAAGGAAGAAGCAAAACTGTCTCTGTTTGCAGATAACATGATCCTATACACAGAAAACCCAAAAGACTCCATTTGAAAAATTAGAACTAATGAATGAATTCAGTAGTTATAGGATAAAAAATCAATATTAAAAAATCAGTTGTGTTTCTTTAAACCACCAGCAAACTATTCAAACAGAAAATCAAGAAAACAATTTAATTTACAAAAGCATCAAAAAGAATAAAATACTTAACCAAGGAGGTAAAAGATCTGTAAACTGAAAACTACAAAACATTGATGAAAGAAACTAAAGAAGACACAACTGATCTTCAACAAGGGTGCCAAGAATACACAATGGGGAAAGGATAGTTTCTTCAATGATGATATTGGGAAAACTGGATATCCACATGCATGCATAACTAATGTTTAATTTAATTGATATTAAAGAAAAACCATAAAACTCAAGCTTTGTTATTATTTAACGAAAACCTTAAAAGAAAAATGGTGTTGTCCCCAAATATTTTGATAATTTGGCAGCGAGGCAGTCATGACTTTTTCTCATACAGTTTAAGGGAAAAAATTAAAGTTATTCCCAAGGTGAATTTAGTGTGCAGAATCTTAGCAGCAACCTGAGAAAGAAGCCTGGACTTGGTCACAACTTCAAGATATGGAGTTCTAGACATGTTGGGGCATAAACCTACGTTATCTCTACCCAGCACCAACACATCAATTAATCCAAACAAGACATTGAAAATAAAAGTCAAATGGGTTGTTTCATTCCATGCAGACAAAATAACTAACTCACTCATTTTTTCATACTAACTAGTGGCAGGTACAGTGTTCTCTACTTGGATCCTCAATAGATTTGCTGATGATCATGACGTCACCTAATGTACCTTCTTTTATCCCCACTAGCATCTTCCCCATAATAAAGACTTCTCTGACATTCAGCACCTGACAGATTGTTTTCCAGTTCCAAATTCAGAGCACAAAACATCCTGCTTTAAATCCCACTGTGTATCCTAAATGGCCCATTCAGTTTATGTGCATCTCTCTCCTACTAAAATTTAATTAATCCAGATGCTCAGAGTATTTTGGCTAATTTAATGTTCTGATTAACTCTGGGTTAAACAGAGAATTTCTTTTGTTTCAATCTGTACTATTAAAAACATTACTAAACTGTGTTAGTTTGCGTTTTTGCTTAAATAACAAGACTTATAAAAGCTCTTCCTTGGAAATAATCTTCCTTTTTCGTATCCCAGAAAGAGAAAGTTCCAATTCAGGCTTCAGCAGTGTAACTCCTTTTCTGAAGACCTATTTTTTGAGTAGGGGTGCTGTCCAGTGCTGAAAATTTGAAAGCCATCACCCAAGACTTTATTCATGTTAGATGTGAATCTAAAGCTTATTAACTCAATCTCCCCAACCCTATCCCAGCATTACACTCCAGCGACCTTTTTGTTCTTGTCTCTTCTGAATCTATTTATGCAGTGACCTTGCCTAAGATAATGTCTATAAGAAAGGTGAAGTCAGACAAATTTGGCCTTTTGAGTTTTTTCTTCTTTCCATCCTGTCCGTAAACTTAGGCTTAGATATATCAAACAATGTATAACTGAGAAAATGGAGCTTATTGAAGTTCTTTTAGAGACAGATATACCCTATTTTAGGTGAAGAATAGACAACTGAGGGAAGACAATTATTCTGGAGGGTAGGATGCTTTAATTTCTTCTTAGGATCTTATATAACCTCTATCTTTAAGTTTCCTGATTTATAAAAAGGAAGAGGTTTATGGTTGCCTTGAAGATCCCTTTTTCCTCTACCTTTTTATGAACCCATGAACTTTTTAAGTAGCATTCAATCAAATGGGAAAATATTGATTGCTGATTAAGACAAATTTCCAAGAATGGTTTCAATCTTTTTAAACCAGTGTCTTATCTGACACACAGAACACATTATGATTATTGTTCCTCTTTTACATCAACTAGCAGTATCTTTTCAACTAACCTTTATAGGTAGCAACTCCACAAATCCTAGTGATCAGAGAGATAATTTTTCTATAGAGTAAAATTACATTATTTCATTCTTCACGTATAAAACATCTCATAAATTTAACAAAAGCATAATTGCATTTGAAAGGAGCCTAGTTGGCAGATTCCACTGGGTGCTGAGTGCTGAGAATCTGAAATTATTTATACCCCTATCTGCCATCAGAATTTGGAAGAAACAATAGAAAAATGGAAGGTCCATTTTTAAGTTACTGATAAGCAAAGATCATTAAAACCTATTCTGGAGCAAAAATATGAAGTTATTACTTTTCAGTCCAACCCACAAGTTTAGAAAACTCATAAATCAGAAGAAAATAAGAAATAGCATTATTATGTACTTAGTGAATATAATATTCAATTCCATAACCATTATATTTCTTTTTTAAATATTTTTTATTGAATTATAGTCATTTTACAATGTTGTGTCAGATTCCAGTGTAGAGTACAATTTTTCAGCCATACATGAACATGCACATATTCATTGTCACATTCCCTTTCACTGTGAGCTACCACAAGATCTTGTATATATTTCCCTGTGCTATACAGTGTAATCTTGTTTATCTATTCTGCGTTTTGAAATCCCAGTCTGTCCCTTCCCACATTCCCCCACCCGCCCCCTTGGCAACCACAAGTTTGTATTCTATGTCTATGAGTCTGTTTCTGCTTTGTATTTGTTTTGTTTTGTTTTGTTTTTACATTCCACATATGAGCAATCTCATATGGTATTTTTCTTTCTCTTTTTGGCTTACTTCACTTAGAATGACATTCTCCAGGAACATCCACAGTTGCTGCAAATGGTGTTATGTTGTCGGTTTTTATGGCTGAATAGTATTCCATTGTATAAATATACCACATCTTCTTTATCCAGTCATCTGTCAATGGACATTTAGGCTGTTTCCATGTCTTGGCTATTGTAAATAGTGCTGCTATGAACATTGGGGTGCAGGTGTCATTTTGAAGTAGGGTTCCTTCTGGATATATGCCCAGGAGCTTTAACCATTATATTTCTTAGAAAAATAATTTTACTATTATTTTCATCTTTTATATTTTTGGATCAGAATCAGGTTATTTGTAACTAGTTAGCTGCAATAATAAATACTCTAAGAGAATATCTATACTATATAGACTCTAATGCATAAATGTTAGAAAGGCCAAGTGTTAGTATCTTGGGTCTTTTTGGTTTCAGTCCTCAAATTTAATGTTTTGGGGTGTAGTTATGTTCACAATGTCACACAGTGATTTGCTGGCCAGAATTCCACATCATACTTCTCCTAAGTGTATTAACATTTTTTTCAAAGAAAACTCCTGAAATAAAATTTCACTCCAACCCTCAGTGTCCCTCTCTCCATCTCTCTCTCTCTCTCTCTCTCTCTCTCTCTCTCTCTCTCTCTCTCTCTCTCTCACACACATACAATTAATCACTCTTTCACATCTGAATAAAGATAACATTTATTTCAGCAAAAATACTACTGGACCATGATTTCAAGTCAGTCCACTAAGCAGAATCAAAGACAGAAAAGCATGAAATATCTTTCAGGTAATTTTAATTTATATTCAGCTTTCTTCTTTAGAATACTTCACATCGTCTCATTTTGTTTTGCAATTCCCTTAGTACGAAGACGTTCAAATCTCCTTTTCTCCATTAATAGATATTTCTTCAATTATATATGTCTGTTTCTTTCTTCAACCTCAAACATCTTTTATATAAAAGTGGGTCACAGAAAATTGCTAATGTCAAGCTATTCCAGATCTAATAATCCACCTTGCAGGGATTAAGAAGCAATATGTGACATTACCAGGAAACAATTTCAGGTAGACTTCACTACTATTGCTAACATTCTTCCCTAAGGAAATGTCTTTGTTAGAAGAGAATGGGTAGTTTTAAATATTGCACTTGTTTTCAATGGCTTAAAATTTCTCAAATTCTAGGCTCAGAGGATTAAGCAAAAGTAAAACCTTATTATATTACATGTTATCTGATTAACAACTTTACAAACTACTTTTTAAAAACTTCAGGCCCGAGCAGTGTGAGGAGACAGAATGAGTGCTGAAGTCAGAGCTAGAAAATCTAAGTTCAATGCCTGATAGGCCATCAACAGCTATGGTGGGTCAGACACCCTCTACTGGCTGCACTTTTCTATCCACAAACTGTGGATTTAAACTGGAAGATCTCTTGACTCTACGACATTTCTACAATCCTCACCACTTCCTTCAGTCCATGCGCATGTATTGAATTCTGGGATTGTGCCAGGCCCTGTCCCAGGGGCTGGAGAAATGACAGATGATAAAGTGCCACCCTGTCCACTCAAGAGCCCAGTGAGGGTAGAGTAGTAGGTGAGGCAACATGAGCACACTCCTGAGTGTGGCTGCATCTGCCTAGTGTTTCCGTCACATCCAGCGCCTTTCCTTCTCCTCACCTTGTTACACACACAGGTACCTCCGTCCACACGCACACATGCACCCACTCAAGCAGTTTTCCCAACACAAAAATACTCTAGATGTCCTAATAAAACACACAACCCAGAGAAAGTTTCAGGGACCTGTCACACTGGTGAAGTTTTGGGGGTTCAGTGGTCTGGAGCACGCCAGGATGTTTCTCCTTCAAGATAAAGAACAAGCATTGCATCTTGTACGTCCCACTGCTAAAAAAGAGGCACTGCTAAGAATAGGCCTCCTTAGATTTTTGAGGTAACATGTATGAAACTTAAGACCTCTGCTCCAACTCATTGATCAGTAGACCCAGAAATATGACAATTTTGAATGCAAAAGGAGCTCTGTGATAGGGCCAGCACATCCCATGGTGTTAGATCTGAACTGGTGTCTGGCAATCTCCAATAGGAGAGTTTACAGGGTAACAGATCAAGGTTATGCGTGGGCCTAACACCAAGAGCTCCCTCTCACCAAAGCTGATCTAGCCACTGCCATTGCTGCATATCCAGCCTGTAGCAGCATGAGTCAATGCTAATATAGTACCATAACGTCCAGTTACCAGAAGGTGATCTCATGTAACATCACCTTGAACCAAGGGACCAGCTTGTCAGCAAAGGACATGCAACAACCACTACCTCTGGCATTCAGTGGTCCTAAACCATAGTGTACTGCATGCTGCCAGCCCTGGTAGAGTGATGGATAGTCACATAAGATGCAGCTGAGGCACTAGCCTGGAGATGACATCCTATAACACTGATGCACCACCCTTCAGGATGGGTTACATATCTTGAGCCAGTGGTCCTTAAATGGCTCTGTGTCCTCTGTATTTAGAAGACAACAGTCTGGCAACCAAGGAGTAGAAATAGAAGTGACCCCACTCACCATCACTGCTAGTCTCCCACTGGAGACAAACTTAGGTTCTGAAAGCCTAAAAACAGGTATTCACGAGGCTGTATCCTGATGTTTTCATGCCCAGCTTTCACTGTAAATAGGCCATTAAAGCAACCATGGCCAGACAAGGCTGTGATCACAAGGGCTCAGATCACTCAGGATGAAAAATCACCCAACCAGGTGATCTAGGCAAGCTGTCTGGACCAGCACAAGTGTTAGCCACGGTGAAGGGCATCTGGAATGGGTGGCAGATTGGGGGAATGACTCATGTCACTTACAGCCCTGTAAACATCTGCATCAGGAGACCAACGGCAGTAGCTTGTCCCACTGTTTTGGGCTGAACTGTATCCGCCTTCCCAAATTCGTATGTTGAAGCCCTAGACACCAGTAGTTCAGAATTTGACTGTATTTGGGGAGAGGCTCTTTAAAGGGGTAATTAAGTTAAACTGAGGCCATTAGGGTAGGTCATAATTCAACATCACTGGTGTCCTTATAAGAAGAGGAGATTAGGACACACAGAGGCACCAGGGATGTGTGCACAGAGGAAAGACCATGTGGGACACAGCAAGAAGGTGAGACAAGCCAAGGAGAGATACCTCAGATGAACCAACCTGGCCAACACCTTGATCTCAGGTGTTCAGCCCCCAGAACTATGAGGAGATAAATTTCTGTCACTTAAGCTGCCCACTATTTGTTAAGGCAGCCCTAGCAAATTATCCCACCTATTAACCCTTCACCTGTTAAGATTTCCCCCAGGAATTATGCCCAAATGCCATCTCAGAGAATTTATGGCAGGATGGAATGAACTTGTTGATATGTGAGTGGATCCGACAGTAAAAGGGATAGACTGATGGATGTCGACGTTCCATTCAGATCCTCTTGGATCCCTTTTACTGTCTTTGTGCACCAGCTCTCCTCCTGCTTCAGTGTGCTTTTGATTTCAACAATTCATACCCTCAGGGATCTTTGGAGGGCTCCCCTCGGGGAGTCAGGAGTCAACTGCTTACACCCGCAGAGAAATAGGAACTTTCTTCCCAGCCCCACCCCTTGTCATTTACAAGACAGTTACTTAGGAGGACAGGTGAACTTTATGACTGGGGAGCACATCAGGGAAACCCTGGGGCAGACGGCATGGGAGCAACCTGAACTGACGGCCCCCTTAACACTGGTTATCCACCCAAATATGTTAACGGTCCAAAAAAGGGAAACACAAGTCACCATTTCCTTTGAAAATTATATGCCTAAAAAAGAAAATCTTTTATCAGAAAAAAAAATTATATATCAATACAACTCCCATTTCTGCCAAAGGGGATAATTAGCCAAAAAATATCCCTGTTTCAGAGATTTAACTGTCAAACATAATGAGGCGAATTCAGAATATGCACTGACAAATCTTTTGCTCAGCTGATTTAAAAGAACAGAGAGGAGACATGGGCACCCCATTATGTCAGGTGGTCCCAGAGGCAACGCTGGCAAAGGCTGTGGGTTTCGAACATTTCCTTCCTGGTGCTGAGAGCTTGTGTGCTATCTAGAGATGTTGATCTCAGTTCTGTGCAAGGCCTGGCAGTTATCTTCAATTTGGCCACTTCTCTTTCATCAAAACATTTGAGTTTCCTTATCTCCGAAATAAACCACTGTGGCTATTTTCTATTTTGGAGATAGGAGGAGGGAAGACAGCTTATCTTTTTTTTTTTTTTTTTTAGAGATTTATATACTCTGTGCTTCCAGAAGGACTTGGGCCAGCTCACACTTCTGACATGTAGCACAAAGGCACAGTAGGACATTTAAACATAGAACAAAAAGGAGTCCCCGGGAAGAGAACAGAGAGCTGGTGTTAGTAAATGCCAAGCTGAAAGCACTTCTACACTGGGGGAATTATTATGGACTGGACTTTCCTAGCCACTAAGGCAAAAGAGAACTCTGTCGTGGTTACTTGCTTTGGTTTTATAACACCACACAGCTCGTCAATGTCTCTTCAGAGATGCAGTGACTCCTGAAACAACGGAGATCTCACTGGAGAAGATGCTACCCTCCACCAAAGTTACCTGAAACAGAAGGTCCGAGATTCTCAGAGTCACTTCTGCAGTGGGCACTCTGGAGGATGCGACTGCAGCTGTAGCTGCCCTTCACTCACTGACCTGATGGGGCCTGGTCTTCCAGGGAAAGCAGAGGAAAACCCAGCTCTCCACAGTGAGTGGTCCCCAGGTCACTGGGGAAGTCACTGGCTCTAGGCGTGGCGAGTTCACAAAAACCAAAAGAGAGCGGCAGGCAGAGCCACGGCAGCAAAGAAACAGCAAAACACAAGCTAGGCTTCCTTTTTGCCAACTCTGCTAACAAAGTTCTAACAACCAAGTGTGTCATTGAAACTCGCCTTTCTACTTGTTGATCTGTTACAACCCATGCCTCATGGAATGGCTGCCTCGGTGACTTTCCCTTCTACAGGAGCAGCCCCTCCTCAGCTGTGGGCCTCCAACAGCTTCCTCTGCCCTCCCTGGTCTGAAGCGGGAGCAGGCTGGGCAAATCTATTCCCTTTCTTGTGACTCCAAAACTTAGAATAAAGAATTATCATGGTGGACATTGTACTGATGAGTACTTTGTGGGGAAAAGGGGGTCTGAACTCTCACACCTGAACACCCTGAAGCTCTCGGGTTCCTTCCTTCCCTGGATCCAGCCTGATCATCTTTTTCTTGGATTCTGTGGGCTGCACATGAGCCTTTGGAATTTTCCTCTCCTTTTTTTCTTTTTTCTTTTTTCTTTTTTATTTAAGTTGGCCAGAATTGATTTCTATTTCTTAACTTATAAGACACATATGAATCCCTGAATTGGTTTCTTGAAAATAACACTAAGAGATATAGGAGAAAAAATTAGCCTACAATTATGAGTAAGAAATACAATCATACAGAATAAAATTAGAAAGGACAGGACAAAAGTGGAGGGTGGGTGGGTGGTGCATGGAGCCAGTCAGTGTCATGGCTCCAAACTGCAACAGGAGCTGTCACAAGTCTAGTTATCTAGAAACAAATGCTGAGAAAGAGTTGGGCTGCAAGATGTTCACAAGGAGTCAACACCTGGGAATGGAAGGGGGTGGCACCAGGACTGTGCAGAGAGAAATCAAATTGTGAAGCCCACCCAAAAAGTCCTTGAAGGCATTCTTTTTTATGTTTGAGAAGTATCCCATTGTATAAATATACCACAGCTTCTTTATCCAGTCATCGGTCGATGGACATTTAGGTTGTTTCCACGTAGTGCAGTTGTGCTGCCTAATTGTTCCTCAAGGTAGAACTTCCTTTGGGGGTGACCAGGAGGCAGCCTCCAGGTGTCTGCTCATTTCAGGGGCTGCCTCACCATCTGGCCCCCAGGCTCCTGACTGAGAGGACTTTCTGGATGGAAGGCAGCTATGCTCACCACTATACACCAATTGACCTCAGTCTGCAATTGATACTTGTCATCTCCCTCCTTCACTGTGCATTTTAGATTATCCTCACCGTGGGCTTCATCTCTGCCGGTCTTCCATAGCAGTTGTTGCAGGGAGATGCCCTTCGTGCAGAGCCATGAGTCTGGAGGCCATGAGCCACTGTCACCGACAGACATCTGCTGCTGCTTCACCCTGGGATTCCTGCTGCAAGTTCCCTGGGCAGCGGCCGCGTCACCACTGAAATGAAACTGCCACAACAGAAAACAGAAGCTTCAGCCCTTCCACTTGAACTGGTTGTTCTCCAAGACTTGGGTCAGTTTCTTTCTGAGTACAGGACTTGCTGGCGAAGGAGCAGATGTTGCTTTTTTTGTTTTTTCATAACATTCACAGCAGCATTATGTACAATAGTCAAGACACGGAAATAATCTTAATGTCCATTGACCGATGACTAGATAAAGAAGCTGTGGTATATTTATACAATGGAATACTTCTCAAACATAAAAAAGAATAAAATAATGCTATTTGCAGCAACCTGGATGGACCTGGAGATCGTCATTTTAAGTGAAGAAAGCCAGAAAGAGAAAGAAAAATACCATGTGATATCACTCATATGTGGAATCCAAAGAAAAGAAAAAAGAAGACTCTAATGAACTCATCTACAAAACAGAAACAGACTCACAGACATAGTAAACAATCTATGGTTAGCAGGGGGAAAGAGAGTGAGAAGGGATAAACTGGGAGTTCGAGATTTGCAAATATTAACTACTATATATAAAAATAGGTAAAAAACAAATTACTTCTCTATAGCACAGGGAACTATATTCAATATCTGATAGTAACCTTTAATGAAAAAGAATGTGAAAACAAATTATGTATGTATATGTATGACTAAAACATTATGCTGTACACCAGAAATTGACACATTGTAACTGACTATACATCAATCAAAATTATTTTTAATTGAAAAAAAAAACAGAAACTAAGGGAGATATCCCTCCTGGTTGGGAAATTTTTACTCCCCAGAAGCTTGACATAATGGATTATTAATGTTTGTGACTTTTCCCCTACTTTCTGACTCTAAAAAAAAAAAAGAAAACCTCATTGTTGAGAAAAAAGTCTACAGCCTTGGGTTGCTGGGAGTTATTGTCCGTCCATGTATAACCACAGTTGTGAAAGATAGTACCAGGAAGCACCCAAGTGGACCATCTTGGCTTCCATACATATTCCTCCCTATCCCCACTGTGTAACAGCAAGTTTATGTCCTCCAGATGCTCGGGTCAAGGCACTGATACCTCATCTTTCCTGCCCTCAACACGAATTGCCTAAGCTGCTCAGGTAGTAGCCATGCCTTGTAATAAATGGGAATCTTGCTGTGGCCCTCGGCAAAAGCACGCCCCTTTGGGGACCGGGACCTGTCACCCTGCAGACTCCAGAGTTACAGGGATAGAAAGCACAGAGTCATTCAGCAGATTTCTAGAAGTGATGAAGCTCTCATGCCACACAACTGTTACAACTCCTGTGATCAGCCCAGGAGCAGTGGCGGCCATTCACTGGGCACCTGTTAGAAACCAGGCTCCAATAAAACAAACAAACAAAAAAACCAAAACAGAAAACAAAAAACAAACAAAAAAAGAAACCAGGCTCCGTGCATTAGTGATTTCATTTGATCCTCACATCGCCCAATGAAGGGAGTACCCTCATTATCTCCATGCTGCACACAAGGAGAGGGAGGCTTACAAAAAGGAAATGCTGGCTCAGGGTCCTGCAGCTCACAAAGGTAGAGCTTGGACACCCTTGCTCTTGATATTTTGTAGCATCATAGAAAATAACTAAAATTTAGCTACAAAGCCAAAAATAAATGAGTGAAGGCATGTTGGTATAAGAAATAACTTTAGAGCACTTTGAATTTGCTTGCTGATTGATAAGTGAAGAACTAATTTGGCTTTATCATTTTTCTTATCAGTTAATTATTCTTCATACGTTCATGCTTCAGAACAGCGCTGAATCTCTTCTTATTATCATATTCAATTAGAAACTGTGCCCTAGTTTCTGTCCTTCCATCCTTCCGTAAATCCCGGAGTGGTGCCTATGGAGCGCGTGGAAGTGTAAGAGAATACAAGTCTCTTATGCTAAAAATACTTCTCAGGAGAAGCAGGAGAAATAGGCTGCACGTTAATTTTTTTTCCTAAAGAAACTCAAAATGTCATCTCTCTCAGCTTATTAATTCTAGAAACATCCCTATGAAGATGGCTACCAAGGAGCTTTCCTGAATGCAGGTGACATAAGTAGATGGGGAAAAAAGAACTCAAAACTTTAGGAAGAGACATCTTATTAGAAACTAAGTGTCTGTCATAAAGGAGCTGAAATCAGATCTTAATTCAAATCTTTAGTCAGAAGTCGAGTTCTCCCTTTTGGAAGCAGATGGGAAAGAGAATGGGAAAAGTATTTTTAGAGATAACTCGTTTATAATCTAGAAAGGAGAATGTGTAGATACACGAGAGTAATCATTATATTATTATTTCTACTTTCCTGTATTCTTTTCAAACTTTTTAATACAAAAAATCTTTTTGAGAGAAATCTGAAAAGAAAGAAGGGAAGGAAGGAAGGGAGGAAGGGAGAAAAATAAAGAAGAAAAAGTTTATTTTTCTACACACAGGTGTCTCTTGTTCCTAAAAGGAAAAAATAATTTTCAGAAGCAATTTATAAAAATAACCATCCCCAGCTTTTCCTCCTCTACTATCCGCCAAATTTAAAAACAACCGTGAAAAGCAATATCCCCAACAACAACAGAGTAATAAACTCCAAGGAAACCTTGACCTGATCGTCCTGTTCTTTAAGCAGTTCCTTCTTTTTTATTTTAATTTTTTTTTACTTTTTTTTAATTGAAGCATAGTCAGTTACAGTGTGTCAATTTCTGGTGTACAGCATAATGTTTCAGTCATATATATACATACATATATTCGTTTTCATATTCTTTTTCATTAAAGGTTATTACAAGATATTGAATATAGTTCCCTGTGTTATACAGATGAAATTTATTTTTTATCTATTTTTATATATAGCAGTTAATATTTGTCAATCTTGAACTCCCAATTTATCCCTTCTCACCCCTTCCCCCTGGCACCCCCTGTTACCATAAGATTGTTTACTATGTCTGTGAGTTTGTTTCTGGTTTGTAGCTGGGTTCATTTGTGTCTTCTTTTTTCTTTTTTTAGCAGTTCACCTTAATAAGAACAGTAAAATGACTGACAACAAGCGGTGGGGAATATTGTGCATTTAGACAGTATGTAAAATTCATTGGCACCAAAATTATCTATTGAATCTGCAGCTCTATCATTTGCTAGTAGTGTGGGTTGAGTGGGTCATTCAGCACCTCAGTATATTATTTTTCTTATCTGGGAATAAGAAAACCTAACTCCTAGAGTTTTCTTAGTGAGACAGGAGGGAAGGGATTAGGGCACAACCGTTAAAAAAAATGACACAGCAGTTAGCACCAAGATGGTGGAAGATTCAACTCCCAGTAGACCTTGAGCTTAGAGTATATGCTCATTGTAATACAACAGGATGCTAAATGGCACTCCCACAGGTGCCAGGACAGTTTTAAGGTTGATCATAAATGGTCAAAGAGTGAGTGATGGCCCAGTTCCTGGGAATCCCCACTCCTTCCCCCAGAGTAGTTGGAAAAATCTTCCCACTTGTTAGCATTTGAAGCTACTGAGCCATAAAAACTAACAACCCCCTGGGATTTCAAAATGTAGACTAGATAAACAAGATTGTACTGCGTAGCACAGGGAAATATATACAGGATCTTGTGGTGGCTCACAGCAAAGGAGAATGTGACAATGAATGTACGTATGTTCATGTATAACAGAAAAATTGTGCTCTATGCTGGAATTTGACACAACATTGTAAAATAACTATAACTCAATTTAAAAAAAGTTAAAAAGAAAAAAACTAACAACCCCCCCATCTCGTGGCCACTCTCCCTTCTGAGTGAGACAGACTGCACTCTGTCCATGGGGTATGTATCTACTGGTCATTCAGCCCCTACACCCCCTGGCCTTTCTCTCACCTTCTGAGACAGCCTGTGCTCTGTCTATGGAGTATGCATTGCTCTGGATAAATCTACCTTTACTCAACTGTGGCTCACTCTTGAATTCTTCCTGTGCAAAGCCAAGGACCCACACCTGGCGGGGCACGTCCCAAGTACTTGCCCGAGATGTGGGACATGGCCATGCTCTCGCTCCGCATGTTCCTGTATCATTAGGACTAAATGAGATGATTTATACATAAGGCCTGGCATAAGATAACAACCATTAGTAAACCTTCCTGGCCATCTACACCTTTACAACTAAACCAGTTTAAGAAGGAAGCTTTGTAAAGCTCTAAATTGTTCTTAGAAACAATAAACAGTACATATATGTAAATTTTAAAATGGTTTTATCTCTCAATGAGGTGCTCTTCCTAGAATACCCCCCCCAAAAAAAATACAAACAAAAAAACAAGAAGGAAGCTTTGTCGACCAAAGAAGCCTAGCTCTTCGGGTCATTTTCAGGTGCAGCATTTTCCACATGAACCCTTCTCTGCAGATGAGCCAAGATGAGTTTATGTCCATCAGTCTTATGACTGGTCTTATGGTCATAACCAGAGAGTCTTTCTTCCTGAAGGGTGGCATTGAAGGAAGCAAGTACAGCGCATGACCTGACTCTCTCAAAGCCTCTAATTTCGCTTGCATCTTGCCTGTTTGTCTTCTGAGCTGATGGTCCCTGAAGCAGCTCTGGTGAGTCTGCCATGCCCTCCACCCCCTGCACCTCCTGGGCTTATAAGGCAGGTGAGGTGAACAAAAGGTGTGGTAGGGAGGGGACAAGCAGGGACCAGGGCTAGGGAGGGAGAGGACAGAGTCAGAGAGAAGGAAAAACAGAAGAAAGCAACCTGTCAATATGATTAGAGGCCACCTTCCCCAGGTGTAACCCCACACAAAGTCGATTTTCCTTCTGACAGCATTTATCATATCCTACAAGGTTTGCCATGAGCAGAACTGGAGACAATGAGCCCCTTATCTGAAAGGTGCGAAGAAAGACAAATTTTATAGTGTTGAAAATCTCAGAAATATTCCTAGAGAAAAAGATAAAAGCTTTTAAACAGATTGTCTGTTAAGACCCTCTTGGTTATGAATGGCTTATGCAAAGGAGAAAAGCAGCTCTGTCTAAGGCAGATTCCGACGGCTCCAGTCTGCCTCCCTGCCCAGCCAGCTGAGCACAGGTAGCTCACACTGGTGATCAAATCCTTGCCCAATCCACCGCCCACCTCATCTTTTCAGCTTAGTCTCCAATCAAGATCCTGTTCTCAACAGTCTGAGATTTACAGATCCTAACTACTACATACAAAATAGATGTACAGGTTTCTTCTGTATAGTACAGAGAACTATATTCAATATCTTGTAGTAACCTATAATGAATAAGAATATGAAAATGAATATATATGTGACTGAAACATACTATACATCAGAAATTGACACAACATTGTAAACTGACTATACTTCAACTCGAAAAAAAGATCCTCTTCCCAAGACTAGATTAGGGCCAGTATTATTTACCTCTGAAATACCTGTGATTTTCTTTCATTGTGCATTCCTTGTGCAATTATTTGTTTAAAGAGTACTCAACCAAAATGCTGATCAGGCAGATTTGTTTTTATTTCTACTCGTTATGCCTTAGAATTTATTCTCGGGGAGGGGGCGTTCTTTTTCTTCTCCACCCCTGAATGACAATTCAGGCAGCCACCGTTTCTTATCTGATCACTTTAGACAACAAAAGGGCCTCTGGAAAATGCTGTGCTTACAGGCCCAGTCTTAAAGCTGGGGTTTCTCCCCTCCCCGCCTCGGGACTGTTGCTGGCAGGAAGGATTCCACTGGGAGAGAGGTGACTGGAGGGGTGCTTCTCTTTCTGCTTTTTCTATCCTTCCTTTTCCACATTGATTACCTGTGTTTCCAACCCTCCGAGGGTTGGAAGCTGAGGACACAGAAGAGATAAAGGTAACAAAAAAATTCTTACTTAAATAGTATTTTTTGGAATTTGCCCATGGACCTCCATCATCATTCAGAGCCTCTCAGTGGAGACAAGTGTTTCTCCTCTGGCTGGTCTGGTCCGAAGATTCCTAAGGATTCTTGAGAACCTTTTAGGGAGGCTGCAAGGTCAAAAGAATTCGTATCAAGATACTAAGATTTAACCGAGCAGGACCCTGTGGGGCCTTCCGGGATCAGACCCCTCCCCCATATCCTCTGCTGTGGCTCCTCTCTAAAGCACCAAGATAATAGTATCTCCCATCTACTTCCTGAGTTTTTCAGATGCTAAAAACCACCACCAAAGGGAAGAAATTAACTACTTGATGATTGAGAGCATGTGGCCCCCAGACCTTTTGGTGCCTAGGGGTTGATAGTGTTGACCACCCTGTTACCTCAATATCAACCAATCAGAGAACTGTGCACAAGCTCATCACATACCCTGTGACCCCCCTCCCCTCTTGCCTGGCTTTTAAATAAGCTTTGCTGAAACTCTTCGAGGAGTTCAGGATTCTCTCGGGCATGAGTCACCCTGTCCTCCTTGCTGGGTCCTGCAATAAACATTTCTCTGCTCCAGACTCATGTTTCAGTTTGTTTGGCCTCAAGGTATGGTGGGCACAAGAACCTGCTTTTGGCAACAATTTTGGCAAGCCAGCGCAGGAGTCTGTGCCTGTGGGAGGTCGACCCTGGCCAGGGGCAGCCCCTTCCCTCGGTTCCAGCAGCTGCCAGAGCTCACTTAGCTCCAGGAAACCAGAAGGGACTCTCCCCGACAGGCACCGGCAGCCCTACGGCATGAGGCTGTTTGGAGCCAAGAAACATTCAGAGTCTCCTGGGAGTGAGTTGCTCCAGCTCGCACAGACTGGGAATTCTCTCCATTCTATCTGGGCCTATTCCCACTGGGGAGAGAGCTGCTCTGGGTTCACTGTGAGTCACTCTGGGTCCATTGTCTTTGGGAGCTGGGCCCATCTGTTTGGAGGCCTCTGGTTGGGAGTGGAAGTGGAGTTCGTAAACTACACCTCCTCGATGTCTGTCTGTGTGATTGTAGCTTATTCGTTGCTTGTGTTTTTGTGTGTATGGTTCTGGGGTGGGCCACTCTGATTGCGGAGGGTGGGAACATTCCACCTGCACTATCTGGGCTCCTTCCCTTGCAGGGAATGTGCCATTCGGGCTCACTGGGAGCAAATCTGGGTCCGTTCTGTTTTGAGAGCTGGGCCAGTGTGTTTGGAGGCCTCCTTCTGGGAGTGGAAGTGGAAATTTTGGGCCACACTTTATCTGATCTTTTCTTTGTGGGACCATGTTTGTTGCTTGTATGTGTGTGTGTCAGAACTTGCACTGGCCGGTTGAGACGTCTTTGAGTAACAGGGCTCATGTGTGATGACACCAGGGTGTCCTTCCCTCTTGTGTCGGCCTTGCCTGTGGCAGAAACTTGGTCGGGATTTTCCCTTTTAGCCTTGGTCTTTCCTTCAGCTTCATCTCTGGTGGGGCATTGGTTGGGCTCTCCCCTTTTGGATTGATGGGGCATTGATTAGGAATTTCTCTTTTGGGGCTAGAGAACTGTGACCCTGAGAGACTCTTTTGAATTGTTGTTTCCTTGACATTTGATGACATCAGCCATGAATAATTAAGTATGGATGATCAGAGCTCCACTCCATCTTATATATAATCCTCCTGGAGTATGCTTTGTAAAACTGGGAGATCTTCAGCTATGCTGCCATAAATGAAAGAAAATTACAGTAACACTGTGTGACCTCAGTACTCTCTGAGATCTGGAGAACAATGATCTAATGGTTCTGATATTATATCAAAGTGGGCCTTTTGCATTTTGGCTTTTATCTTGGGAGTGTGTGTGTGTGTGTGTGTGTGTGTGTGTGTGTGTGTGTGTGTGTATCTTGGTACTTGAGTCCAAATCCTGTTCTCTCTTCCTAGCTTTGTTGAAAGTGAGGCGTCTGAATGTGAGTAAATTATGTGTGTGTGTCTATTATTGTCTATTATTGTTATTTCTTTAAACTGTATTGGATATTTGGGAACTAGAAAAAAATCCCTGGAAATAGCCAAGATGACTGGGTTTTGTTTGAACCTTTTGAGGAGGAATTTGTATTTCTCTTTCTGTGCCTTTGAGAAGTAAACAGTCTACCTGGGCTCTCAAGGAAAAAAATTTTTTTCAAACTCAGGCAGAAAAACTGAGATCAATGGTTCTGCCTGTCTTTCTGTAAAAATTAACCTGTAAAAGAGCTCTATTTAATTGATTCTATTTAAAAGTAAGCACTTACAAATTAAATATTTCTAAGTATAAAAGAAGCTAGACAACAAATTGTAAGCTCATGTGATCTAGGAAATATTCAACATGAAATTAATATCTGATATTAAAGCTAGCTCAGGCTTGTTGGTATAATCAACACAGACATGTCTTTCATTGTACCTAGGTTTACTGAAGGTCAGTAGGTTCATGTTGCTTCTGTTCAGAGTTTGTCAGAAAGAAAAATATTCAATCAACTTGGTACAACAAAATTCTTATAAGTAAATTAAATGCAAATAATGTGAGAGCTTTTGGGTGAACTCTTTGGAAATAATTCTTTTTTAGGAATGCCTACTTAAAAATGCTCTCTCCAGATATTTTAGAGTTGTACTAACGTAAGTTAAATGGTGGAAGTTTACTGAATAGCTAGGTTATTCCCAAACAAAATGAGATACTGGAACATTATCTACTGAACATTGGCTTCCCTTTACAGATAAACTAAATTTGTTTAGGACTATTATTAAATATGTTTGGTGCCACAGAGGTATATTCTATAAAAAGGACATGTTTTTAGAAATTATTAATATTTATGTTTGCCAGTCTGCAGAACGCTAATGTAAAAGACAGCTCATAATTGCTTGCTTCTTGGTTTTCACTAGAAATTAAACTAACTAGGACTGGTTGATATTTTCAGTTACACGGCATTGTCAAATGAGTGGTAAGCCTCAGACCAACACTGATAAATGTTATTAAAATAGAAACTTTGGAAATTATATAAGGTTTCTGAAATTTAGATACATCTTGGCATAATGCTATCAGTCACAATTCTAGTTGTTCTAGTCATAATTCTAGTTCTAGTCTAGTTGTTATCTTAAAATGTTGTATGCCACAGCAACTTGATTAAGCTTCCTTGTCAAAAAAAAGTTGTAACCAGTTCTTTAACCTTGCCTTTCTAAGTCTTTTATTATCCAGAGACAGTTAAGCCAGTACTTTGCAAAACTGCTTCATCTTCAGTAAGATTCATAAAAAGGACTTTTTGACAAGTACGGGTTTCTCTTAAATCATCTGCTGAACTAGGTAAGATATTTTAAAAGTTTACGAATGCTCTGACTTTGTAAAAGTGTTGGTAAAAAAGGATTAATTACATAAGACTGAGTAAACTGGTGAATATGGTTATAATTTTTGGCATTGTCTGAAATACTACTGGCTTTTAATCTACGTTTTCTAATTGAATTATTTATCAGATGTTCGTCTCCCTATCAGTATTGAAAGTTATTGTTTTACTTCCAACCACACTGTTGCCCCTAGGGTTTGGGGTAGAAAGAGAATTTGCTAATGGAGTTGTCAGAGTACAGTTACTCACAATGTATAACAATGCTTTCTCTAAGTCTATTGCTAAAAGCACACGTACAATGCTTGTGTGACAATTGGGCATAAGTGATAAAATGTATATAAAATGTATAATGTGTTTCCTCCTTACCATACCCCTGAGCCTATTCACGATGTCTGATTAGCTGTTCCCCAATGTGGATAACTAGGCAAATGTAAAGGAGGCCCAGCGCCGAGGGACATGATCTGACCCTGGGGCAGGAGTCATCACCCCAGCATTGAGGGATGACTATTTTGATCACCAATGCTTCCTACCAAAAGATTTACAATCACAAGGAGAAATGATGGAAAAATCTGCATGTATTGAGGTATGCGGAAGTCATTCTGGCTTATACATATTTGAACTTAAACTTTACTGACTGAAGCGACCTGTTTTTTGGCCATTTGGACATGCATTGTACGTCTGCTTTAGCCTTGAGGAGGGGAATGAATGCATTTGAAGGTCAAAATTATGTAGCTGTGATTCAGACATTCAAGGTAAAACTAGGTGGCCAGTGGAGGTGTGATTTCAGACATGTTCTTGTATCATTGAGAACTCAAATACACAAATCTTGACCGACAAGAATGTAAGCTACATCAAGGTCTGATTTATTCAGTTTTTAATCCCCAGTACTTCGAAGAGTAATGCTGATTACATGTGGGTAGAATTTGACAGAGGCTAATTCTAACCTCCTGAAAGGAGGTCATCAGGAGGGAAGATCACTCTGAAACTGAATCTGTGCTCATTTTTCTGGCACCTGTTCTTTTAGATTTCTTCTATATTGTTGGTAAGGAAATTGAAGCGATATTACAGGAAAGATAAATCAGAGACCGGCTGGGATGAAAGTCCAATCCTTACAGCCTGCGTGAGGCTTTCAAACGAGGCAGAGGTGATTTAGGAACATTACGAGCCTGTTCCAGGGGAGGCAGCTATAAGTTCAAGAAAAATTATTGACTACAGCCATGTATGTCATCCTTCAGAGTGCCCCAGAAACAGCGACACCACGATCTCCAATTTTGCACACAGATCCTTGAACATTTGTGCAACTAGGAACCTCAGATGTCTTCTCATTTGCAAATGAGTTTTGTAAGCTTCTCAAGTTGCTCAAGGGCTAACTGATGGTGGAGGACTTTATGGTACCCTTTCGACTCCATGGATTATAGGCGTATATGGCTATACCACAGAGATGTAGCATGACAGAAGCAGAGGTCGTCTTACTAGGAGGAGAAACTTCAAAGGAAGATTTAGAGAGGGACGAATAGAAATTGGAAGAAAGGGAGAGAACAGGTAAGTAGAATACAAAGACACAGGAAAACTTAAACTGATTCCTGTTTTGAAAGAAACGAAACAAAGCAAACAAAACCCCTGCCATTTCCAATTATTCTTCCACTAGAAGCTGTGCCTTTTGTCTTCTATTGTTTCATAGCAAATTACCACAAACAACAGCTTAAAACAGCTCTCACTGGAGTGCCGGCAGGGTTCCATCAACTTCTCAGTTTGGGTGTCACAAGGCTGCAATCTTGTGTCTACGTGTCAATCAGGCTGTGTTCTTAGCTGGACCTCAAGGTCCTTTCCAAGCTCATTCAGAGTTGGTAGAATTCAGTCCATTGTAGTTGTAGGACTTACAGCCACTTGACTCTTCAAAGCCAGCCAGAGAATGTATCTACTACTTTCACTCTCTCTGATTTCAAGAGGTGCCCAGTACCACGACTTTTAAGGATTCATCTGATTAGGTCAGGCCCACCCAGGGCAATCTTCTTTTAAAAATTATTTCAGTCAACTGATTAGCAACATAATCATGGGGGTAATATTCCGTCCTATTCACCAGGTCCACCTACAATCAAGGAGAGAAGACTACAGAGACTGTGTACACCAAAAGGTTCAAGTTTATAAACCAAGCTACCCTCTGGCCCACTGATTATCTTTCTAACAAATACCAAATACAGTCACCTCCTGCCAAGGTTCTCAAGAGTCTCAGCCCATTAGAGTGTCAGTTCAAAGCCCCAAATCTAGGTTTGTCTTTCCATTTATTAATTTGCTAAAGATGAAAGCAACAATTCTAGTCACCTGTAAGTTTAAAAAGGTAAATTTATACTTTTAAACAAGAAAACATTGACTACACAGGAATAGGGTATCCATCCTCAAAGATTGCTTCTGGTTTGCTGATCAGAAGTGATTCACTAATTCCGCACAGTCATTAGAGGCTTGGAAATTCCCCAGAGTACAAGAGAAAAAAAGGGACTTCAGGGGCTGTTCTCTGGGTGACACACACATCCATTCTCTGGTCTTATGATTCTACCAGCTTCTTCGGTTCGGTTTCATAATCTGTGGGACTAAAAGTTTGCCGCTACAATGGTCCCTTGTTCATGGGTTAACCTAAGCTTGTGACACAATAGATCATCCAGGTCCGAGGGTGTAAGAGAAGTGAGCTGGCCAACAGACCACACCTACAGCAGCAGGGAGAGCCTGGGACTGGCTGCTGCCGTTTGCAATGAGTGTTGGAATTCAAAGAGAGCAAAAGAGATGGCAGGGAGTTCATCAGAAATAACTTCCCATTCGTTCATCTTTTCCAGACAGATTTTGAACAGTCTATTGTCTGTCCTGGGATCTACACGGGTTTAGTTTTCTAACCTTCAGTTATGTGCCTAAAGCTACGTGACTCGGTACCTCCACTTCTGATGCAGGAGTGAAAACAAGGGAATACTTAACACAAAATTCAGGAGAACAACTGTCTTGTGAGGTAGGCAGAAGGATGGGAACAGAGGCGTAAACAGAGGCAAATTATGGATGTTTGATCAAGATCTAACTTGGGTGGTGTAGTCATTGTACTTTAATGCTGTATAGCTTATGGAGATATTTATATTGTCATGTATCACCAAATGTAATTTCAAAACTAAAAATGGAATTATCAAAAAAATTCATAAGTATCGACTTCCTGTACTCCCTCCCCTGTTTTTCCCCCTATTGGCACCCGTCCCCGGCTCTCAGCATGCCATGTTTTATTGCTATCTTCTTGGCTTCTTGCCCTTTTTGTTTTAGGCAAACTACCATTTTGACACTATGGGTTAAAATTTTAAAATTGCCAAAAACAAAACAGCATGTGTACAGTGCCTTCGACAAGACCAAGAAAAATACAAAGCATGTGAACAAGGATTTAAGGATAAGACACAAAAATGAAAATATCTTATGTTAGTATTGTGGGATTATGTATGTCAATTCTTCTCTGAATTATTCTTTGCTACCTCATCCTTTGAATTAAAATCCTAAAAAGAAACAACAAAAGTAGCAGCATAGTCTTACATATGCAGGGATGAAAATATCTTACTACAAAGGTTTTTACGTTTTGGGTATTGTATCATTTTCAGAAGTGTTTCACATTTTCAGGTCAGAATAGGAAACAGTCTCTTTAGATGAATGGCTTTAGCAGATTATAGAAGGTCTAAAATTGTTGACAAGTTTGTACCTAAGAAATTAGTTTGATACTAATTAGCTATTTCAACAGGCAGAAGATAGGTGACATGAAAGACAGGAACAGAGGAGAAAGTCAGACCTACCTCAACGCAACAACACCCAGGAAAACAGAGCACCTCGGAGCTGGGGAGTTAAAGTTTTGCTCCGTCTCCACACAGAGCAAAAGGCAGAAAATACTCTGAAGTCTTTGTCCTGATAGTCTCCAAGGTATTTGTCCCAATAGTGTGGAAAACCCACGTTTGAACGAGTTTAGCAAAGAAATGGCATTTTTAAAATTGGCTCCTGTTTTACCAATCAACCTCAAATTAGCATAAGAGTGTCCCTGTCTTACTGTGGATCGAACTCCAGTTTACAGGAAGAGACGCCTGACATTTTGGTTTGCCTGAGCAGCCTGTCATGGGCAAACATGCACGTTCCTGGAGGAGTTCTGAGATATGAATAACAGCCCTGGACCCCAGAGCCCAAGGGTGGAACCAGAGCTGAAGGTGGACTTTGCAAATCAAACTTCCATCAGCAACAGCAAATGTTACCCAGACCCCAAGACGCTGGGGGGGTGTTGAGTGCACATGGCTGACATTATGTTTACCTGAATCCCTTCTCCAAATACCAATGGCCCCCTGGGGATTGCCTAACTCACATAAATGCTCCTTCTAGAAAAAGCCGAGCTCCTTGTCACTGTGTTCAAGGTCAGAAATGTTAGAGACTCCCTCCTGCTGGGCTTCTTCACCCTCCTTGAGAGTCAGGGTCATTCTTTTCCTTCCCAGAATAACTCTGCTCCTGAACAGGGCAGAACGGAGCAGGACCTACGGATCTCACCTTGGCTCTCTTGCTCACGTCTTCCTCTCCCTCCCAGAGGGCAGGACTACGTCAACGCCCTGACATTTACAGTGTGTCTGACGCAGCATCTTTCTTCCATGTGTTCGCTGTGGAAACGCTGCCTAAGTCCCGCCATCCCGCATGCTCCCGCGCACTCCTGTACCCCCGGCTCCAGTCTCCCACCACTGAGGAGTGTCTCCCACCACCGGGGAGTGTCTCCCTCCTGCTCTCCTCAGCTGCTGGAACCATACGTTTGTAGCGTTCACTCCACAAAACCTTACTGAGCACTTAGTAGACGTGAGACACTGTGCTAGGGATTTTAAGGTGCCAAATGTACAAAAAAACAAATCATATCCACATAAAGTAGATAATGAGGAGAGAATTGAAGGAAGCGCTTAGGGCTTATATGGAAGAGATCACTGCATGGGAAAACAGTAACCTGCCACGTAGGAAGCTCTATTTTAGAATGGGAAGGATTCAGAGAAACAGACCACTGATAACCATCCATTTTCCAAGGCAGCCATACAGAAATACAGAAATGAGAATGCTCAGGACATGACTGGGGAAGGATGCGCAGCCTGACCTAGCTAAAGTGTTGGGTGTTGAGGGACACGGCGAGCTGGGGTGCAGGCAGTGAAGGAATTTACCAAACACAACAAGAAGTTAAAGAAAAAAGGGAAAGTTTAATAGATATGCTGCTACAGGCAGCAGGGGGCCACACCGACGAGAGGTGCCTGTGTGAACCCTGAGGGTGAGCGTGCGGCGTCTTTTACTGTAGGAAGGGGCTGTGAACACAAAGGGTAGGGGCTGTAGGATCTGTTCGTGCTCAGGAACCTGACTGGTTCTAAGATCTGTCAGGGACTTCTCTGAGTAATGGGATTTAGGACTCTAACAAGGGCAGGATGTGCCATTTCCTGGGGATGGTTAGTTTGTTAGAATAAAAACACATCAGGGGAAGATGTTTTTATCTCGCAGAAATGCAGGTATGCAGGAGATCCTGAAGTGGGGAGTGGGGGCTAAGGTGTCAGTCAACTCCAGGCACACAGAGAGCCCAGGAGTGGGGGGTTTTATGACTTTAGAGCAGCTTCAGAGAGCGCCAGCTGGCTCCACATTAAACACAGGTAGCTCAGTGGGAAAAAATGAGAGGGGTGTGGAACAAATTTTGCAGTGGCCTCTTGTATCTACATTATCCAAGGAATACAGTTAGGCAGTTGGTCCCGTGGAAGGTCTAAGCTACTTTTCCCCTTTATCTTAACAGTGCCACTTCTCTAGGATCAAATTTTCACTTTCTCTGAAGGAAATGACAACTGTGGAAATGACTGGTCAGCTTACAGGGGCACTGCCTGACTCTCTTGTTCAGAGGACTCAGCCTAATTTGATTTAGCACTCTCTTCTTTGGTCACTCTCCAGCTCTGGTGGATTAAACTGACCCCTTCAGAGGAGGTAATGCAATGGTCTTTGGAGTACTGAGTGAGACTGGTGCTACTCGAGGGCTGTGAGCAGAAGGCTATCATGATCTGTCCAAGGTTTCCAAACGTTCCCTCTGGCTATTGGGTGGAGAATACATAAGTATTAGCTTCCTATTGCTGCTATAACAAATTGTCCCAAAGCTTCATGACTTAGGACAAAAGAAATTCATTATCTTACACTTTTGTAGGTAAAAATGTCAACACAGGTCTCACTGGGTTAAAATCAGGGTTAGGCAGTGCTGCATTCCTTTATGAAAAGCTCTAGGGGGCAATCCATTTTCTTGCCTTTTCTGGCTGCTAGAGGCCACTTGAAATTCTTAGCCCTTCCTCCATCTTCAGAGACAGCAATAGTGGATACAGTCCTCACATCTCATGGTTCCAACCCTTTTTCTGCCTCCCTCTCCTACTTTGAAGGACCCATGAGATTAGACCTACTCAGATAATCCAGGAGACTCTCTCCATCTCAAGGTCCTAACTGAATCACATCCGCAAAATCCCTTTCACTATGTAAATTAACATATTTGTGAGTTTTAAGGATCGTAAGCTATTACAAAAATGTAGGTAACTAATGCCTGAGTAGTTATCTTGGACATTTATGCTTGAATAATGCACATTCTGTATTTCATTATTTCATTTAAATCTTGGAACAACAATTCCAAGTCAGTATAACCATCATCCTTGCTTTTTACAGTGGAAGAAACTGAGTTACAGCTTGCCCCAACTCATGTGGTTTGTATGCTAGACAGCCAGTCTTCCCATAGAAGTATTAATTATTTAAATGTTTTTTTTTTAATCTGTTAGGATATGGGAGGTATGGAGTTGGGAGAGCCTATAAGCCTTCACAGAAGAGCTGATTTTTAGCAAGATTTAAAGGCTGATACAAAAATCCCCGCAAAGAAATCAGCCCGATTCCCAGCACACTACACTTCCAGGCAATTCTGTTGCTTTGAAAGCCATTACCTACATACATCAGTGTTATTTGTATCAATGCGCTAACGGTAATAAATCATTGAATTAAAACTTTAAGCTGGATAGCAAGGTGGGCAGAAAGGATAGATGGAGAGTGAATATATTAATATATTTTTTTCCCTGACCTATTTCTAATGAGCCATTTATAGATGATATCAATAGAAAACACATTAAAGGATTTTCTTCCCCCACAGACCTTTTCCATTTCTTTCTTTCTGCCCAGCCGCCCTGTTACTCTAATTCACCGCTGTTTAATGTGTTCAGGCTACAGACTGGAGCAATACCCAAATCAGAGCAAATAATGCCTCCATCACTCACTTTCGAAACTTTCCTAATTAGGACACTTATCTGCTCTCTGCAGACATGCACCATTAGCGGCTTTGTTTCTTTTCCCGGTGAGTAAGCAACACCGGTGAGTCTTTGGGCTCCTGCAGGGACGGCTCCCCGGGTGCAGGGCTGCACAGCAGTGTGTGTTACTGTGGAGGACTCGGGAGCCAAGGGAATTTTATTTGTTTTGTTTGGCTTTGTCGGGCGGCACTGCCTATGCTGTGGGCAGACAGCACATTGTGCATCTGCAGCCCCACCTGCAGCTGCTCTTCATTTACATCTTTCCACACAAGCAGTTTGGGAGGGAAGGGAGTGAGGAGTTCATCTGGATCTCAGGGGCAGGGCTTCTGGGGTTTGAAAACCCCTGTGAATGATGCTGAGAGCCCACCCTTCCTTGTGTAGAGTAATTACGATTCTTGAAAATTAGATGCCAGCCTGAGTGCATTCATGAGGTGGGGTTTTTTGAGGATTTCTTTGGAGGGGGGTGGGTCAAAATTTAGCAACCTGCCTTGGGTTCTCTTGGGAGGACTATGGAGCCAGCTGGCACTCTCTGAAGCTGGTTTAAAGCCATAAAACCCCCACTGCAGGGCTCTCCGTGTACCTGGAGACAATTGGTACCCTTAACCCCTCACTCAGGACCCTCCCCAAACCTGCATTTCTGCAAGATAAAAATATCTTCCCTTGAAGTGTGTTTACCCTAACAAAACTGACCACCCCCAGGAAATGGCTAATCTCACAATACCCTAGACAGACAGGTCTCAGGGCATAAACTGCCCTTATCAGAGTCATAAATCCCATTAGTCAGAGGAGCCCCTGACAAGTCTTACAACCAGTCAGGTACCTGTGCACGAACTGGTCACGCAGCTCCTGCCCTTTGTGTTCCCTTCCCTCCAGTAAAAGACCCTGCACACTCACCCTCGCTCCTCACACAGGCACCTCTCGTCCAGGTGGCCCTCTGTTGCCTATAGAAGCATATCTGTTAAACTTTCCCCTGTCTCTTAAATGTTGTTTCTGGTAAATTCTTTTACCACCAGCACACCAGCCTGCCTGCTGTGTCCCTCAGCAAGGACTATTTGCAAAGTTTCCCAATCACAGCCAGAGAGGGGAACCAAGCTCCCAGAGCCAGCACCCCTGAGTGCCCAAGCCGACCTGGCCGCTCTGTTACCCTGGGCTGCCTCCTCCTTTGGTCACAGAAGAAGCTTCTGAAGCTCAGGATAGGGGAGATGTTGAAATTCACCGCCTTCCCCCCACAGTAAACCTGATGTTGAGATAGAGTTCGGACTTCCAAGATTGACTCAGACCAAACTCTAAACAAACCTTTCAAAAAGATGTGCTTTCAGTCCTAAAAAAATCAAGAACCACAGCCTAAGAGAAAGCTCGGAGATAGAGAAGCTCCATTCTCTGCCTCTGAAGAGAAGCCGTAGGCTCACCCACATTGGAATACAATGGATTGGTTTTGATTTTCTCTTATCTTGTTCACTGGACTGAAAGGCTGAAAAGAAAGGTAATTGCTTCAGGGAAGCCTGGGCTTGAAAGGACAGAACACTGTCCCCTGAGGTCTGGCAGGAGCCAGTAGCAGGCTGCATCTATTAGCATCTTTTAGTTATAGGAAATTCCTTCCGAGAGGGAGAGTCCGTGGAAAGGTGTTTTAACTTTTCATTTTTAATATATTACCAGTTTCCATGGAGATCTCTATTCAAGGTAAAGCTGCTGCACTGATTTTTCTTGTGGAAGCCAGAGTGACATCATTATGCCTGACGAGGAGCTCATGCCTCTGTCTTCTTGCCCCCTTTTCAGTCTAACGCCCTTTGTTGTGCCCCGCCCAGGGGACAGGCGCCGTGCTGGAAGCTGGAGGTTCCAACACCATAGGAATGGGGGCCTGGTCAGGGCCAGCTGTGTAATTTAAAAATATACAGTGCAGGCTGCTTATTCAAAAAGCAAGAAAAATGGTTAAAGATGCTAAAATAGAAAGCTGTAGCCTCCCTTCCACAGTCTCTCTCTCACCTTGTCATGGGGCTCTTTATTTGCAATTTAATGTTCTTCTAAGTAACGCAAAATTTAAATTTTAAATTAATAGGATGAATTTTACTGTTCACCTTTACATTGTTCATCTTTAGCATGCTCGTTTAAATGCAAACATAAGAGCATTTAACAAATGCAGAATCACAGAAAACACACAGTTCCCATTTCATGGCTCATACACGCTCATGTACTCCGGCTTATCAGAGCAGCAGAAATGCCACACGGAACTAACTCAGCTGTTCCTTTTTCACCTCTTGCTACGCACTCATTTTATCACCATGCCCCGACCTTCTACTTACTGACGAGGAACAAAGGACTGAAAGGAAGAGGAACCAGGGGTCACCCTCTTTGCTTCCTTCTAGGTCCTCACTTTCAGTGTAAGTGGTTGACTAATACATGGAGGGTAACAAGAGTAAGAAGGGGTATGGTAGGTTCCTTTGTCATATGGATTTTCTTAAATGCCATTTCATTTCAACGTTGGGAGCAAATCATGGTTCAAACAGAAAACATGGCCTTTGGGGGCTCTCAGTGCCCCTGTTTACTGAGCCATGGACCTTCACACTTACTTGGCACTCATTCCTAGTCTCATGGGTTCCCATGCATCGCGGGCCCACCAGATCTCTCCACCTGTGCTACACCGCACATGCCGCCTGCCAGTGGTGTGGCACAGAACAGTGCACCTGCACAGTGTGCGTTTCTCCCCGTCACGGGCATGCTCCGTGGCCCCATCAGACCTCACTCATGTCGACTGAGATAAAATGCACAACCTAACAGTTGAGAGTTACGTTATATTCAGCGGGCATTCCTGAGGACTCCAGTCTGGGATAACAACCACTCAGATGGCCCTGAGGGACTGCTCCAAAGAGGTAGGGGAGGGACCAGGGTATATAGGAGCTTTTATAACAAAGACCAGGTAGTTGGAACATCAAAAGATTACTGTTAGTTAAAGAAAACCAGACATCTCAAGTTGAAGAATTTTGTGCTTTTCTATGTATGGGAAGGCACAAAGTTCTGGGCTCATTGAAATTATTCCTTTGATACGCACCTGGCTATCGAGGGCTAACAGCCTGTTCTTACCCACCCTGAGTCCCCTCAGGGGGCACCGTTGGAGACGGTGGCTGCAGAGGCCATGCTGCCTGCTTGTCTGCATCCTGAGTGCCCTCCGCTCACTGTCGGGGGTGGCAGTAGTGGCCGATGACATGATGGCCACAGCATTCTTTGTTTACTGATATGGCTGGCAGTATTTTTCATTCACACTCAAAACACAAATTCAAAATCACTAAGAATTTCAAGATGCCCATAGTAGAGCATTAAACCCCACACTTAGAGCCCTTTAGAGACAGAGCCTGGCCTGACTACGCAGCCCTGAGTTAGCGACCTGAGCTCTTCCTCTGATGCTGTACATGAGCAAGTGGAAGCTTCAGCCACCCCTGTAAGCTGAGGGCAGAACACTTGCCCCGAGCTGCCCTCCAACGTAAAAAGTTTATCTTCTGGCCTTAGGACTAACCCAGTCCCTGAGAATTGGTTTAGTTGGACCCATGCAGAGGATTTGAGGGAACCACTGCCCAGGAATAGCCTTGAGCAGTTTTACCAGCCAGACATCAAAGCACCTTGCTAACATCTGTGCTTTCCCTTCTCAACATCCAGCTCCCATTATAGTTTGACAGACTTGCCTGAGGTAAGACCCTTTTGGGATATTTATTTAAAATAGGATCCTGAGTCTTCACCACCACCACCCCCCATTCCCCACCCCCTACCCCTACCCCACCTGCACATCCCCCTGCCCCGTCTCCCAGAATCACATTCAGTGCTACAGGTGTAATACTATTTTTATTTTCAGGTAAGTTTGAGAAATCTAGTCCTTTAATTAAGACTCTTACAGTGAACAATAAGCAATTCTTTAAAATATGCCTATTTTAACCAAAAGCTGACCTCTCATCTAGCCAAAAGACATAATTCAGTTTAACATTCACAAGGCCCCCATGACTTTTGCAGTGCACAGGCAGGCTCAGGATAGGAAAGACACAGTGGCAGAAATGAGTAGAGCTTATTAGCAAGACAGTAAGGAGGCTGCCTGCCTCCCAAGGAGTTTCAAGATGAAGGCTGGCCCCACTGTGGGTCACAAAGAAAATACCAAACCATCTGTCACTCAAACTAGCCTCTGGCATCAGCAGCAAAACAGACTGAAAGCTGTGTTACTGTCAAATCAAATGAAGTTTCTTGCAAGTAAACCTGCTACACAGTCTAATCACTCAATTTCTTTTCCTCTCCCTTTGATTTGCAACGTAAGCAAAAGCTGCTTTGTCTGAAACCACTAGTCGATTCATGCAAAATTTAAGTTCTTCAGTGGAGCTAAGTCAGTAAAGTGCGTTGATTCCTTCATCTAATGATAAAGACTGATGGACTGCATGTGTCACGTTGAAACCAATGGTGAAGAACTCATGTGGACACAGCTTCAGATTGTCCTTTCCTAATGGCCCTCTTCAGCTGGTAATGCCTCCAGAACACTGAAACCTATTTCCAAGGAATCAATATCGAACAATGAAAAAGAACAGTGAGAGAGCAGAATGCATTCCCCTTGCGCAGCTCCTGATCGAAGGACAGATAGGCTGGAAACTTGATCAGCACCTTAAACAGGATCTGTGGCTGCCCAGCTTCCCCAGATAATGATTCTTTCTGAAGTTATGTGGCAGAAACCACTGTAAGAATATTCTTTCCAATATGGCAGGAGAGATGGTGCTCATTCCTTACATGAAAGACAGCTACGCTGTCTGCCCAAGTGTATGTCCTAGAAGTTAAAGGTGGGGTGGGTGGGTCATAAGAAATTTTGTAGCTAGGTGAGAAAAAACAAACCCCCAGGTAAACTTTTTGTGTGCATTTTGATTATAAAAACTTTTGTAGTGAACTGAAGGTAGAAAATTCAACCATAGAGGGAAAGGTGATAGCTCAGTGGTAGAGTGCTTGCCTAGCATGCAGGAGGTCCTGGGTTTGGTCCCCAGTATGGCCGTTAAAATAAATAAATAAATAAACCCAATTACCTCCCTCCATCAAAAAATAAAATAAATAAGTAAATAAATAGATAATTTTTTTTAAAAAATTCAACCATAAAACCCTATTTATGTTATTATTAGCACCGGTTTATCTTTTAGGTAGAATAGTGATTCCTTTTGCACCTCTGCGCTTGTTCTTGCAAAGGAAAAAATCAGTACTAGCTGTCAAAATTATAGCCGTAATTTTACTCATTAAGCTGTAAGGTTTGACCTTCATTCACCTATCTGCCGACTTAGAGCTAAAATTGATGGGAAGCAGAAACTCACAATAAAAAGAGAAGCTTATTTTTATAGGTTGATTTTTCTACATTCCCCAAAGAATGATAGTTATTATCTCAGTAAACTTCTGCAGTTTGGTTTTAGTATTAAATATTAAACAAATATTATGGACTTACAAATACTGATTTTGGCAGAAACTTCCACAGCCTCATACGTAGCTTATATTCAAATCTGCTGATTTTGCTATGAGTTTGGTCTTTTTGAGAATAATGTTATATAACTACATTTACTCTATTTCTGAGCTTGTAGTAGCAGCTTAAAATAATTAAGATTTTTTAATTGACACTGCCAACAGCTGTTGGATTATTTCTCCTGTTCAATGCTTAAATTTTACCCCAAATCCTAACCCAGTTTCCTATCCTTGCCACTGCTTTCTAGACAATTAAGATGGCTTATGCTTTTAGCAAATAAATTTTGAGCACCTACTATGTGGCACGTGCTATTTTAGACATTGCAGGATATACAAGGATGAACAGAATGATGTCTGTTACATTCTAGTGAAGGGAGGCAAAATAAACAAGTAAACAAATGTGTTCATTTCAGATAGTCATAAATGCTTTGGAAAAAAATAATATAGGATGATGGCAGCAGTGATTCTCAAATGTGTTCACATGATAATGTGTATAAAACCTGATGGCATCTTCAGAATACTGGAGGACAGGCACGAGGCTGTGCATAGCTGAAGGTAACCAGCCCTGGACTCTGGCTACCCCAGTCAAAACATGGGCAGAAGACCTAAATAGACATTCCTTCAAAGAAGACATCCAGATGGCCAACAGGCACATGAAAAGATGCTCAGCATCACTAATTATCAGAGAAATGCAAATCGAAATACAATCAGGTAACACCTCACACCAATCAGAATGGTCACCTTCAAAAAGATAGTAAATGCTAGAGAGGGTGTGAGAAAAAGGAATACACTGTTGTTCAGAATGTTAATTGGTGCAGCCACTATGGAGAAGAGTATAGAGTTTCCTTAAAAAAATTAAGTAGACTTACAATGTGGTCCAGCAATCCCACTCCTGGGCATATATCCAGAGGGAGCTCTAATTCGAAAAGATACATGCACCTCAATGTTCATAGCAGCACTATTTACAATAGCCAAGACATGGAAGAAACCTAAATGTCTATGAACAGATGAATAGATAAAAAACAACCCTGTTGTGTGTGATATAATTGCCATTTTCCCCATTTTACAGATGAACACACTAAAGATTTGAGGAGACAAATGACTTACCAATCCTACTAGTAAGTATTCTACTAGTTAATGGTAGCACCAAGATTCAATCTCAGGTACCCAAAAGCCAACTCCAAGGTTTGATCCTATCTAATCCTAGACTATACATCCACTGTTTCTTGCTGCTCTGGTTGGGGGAGAAGACCGCAGAAAAGCACTTGAAAATGAATTTTGGAACAAAGAAAGAATCCAGGCAAGAAGAAAACTGAGATAAAAGAGTTAGTCTTTGAAAAACATCATTGTATATTTCTCCTACAATGTGCGGAGGTAACGGTAAGAATCTGAAAATGAATCAAACACACTTGCAGCTATATAGACAATGTAATTTATTTCATATTTCCTGTACTCTCCTTTCCAACTGAATGGACTCTGTGAGAGCAGCTTAGTTAAACAATCCAGCACCTTTAGTTTGAAATTGTAGGTGGATTTTTACACAGCCTCTCAGCACAGAGGAGACAGCCAGCATAATCCCACACTTCCTGCACTAGCCTCACACTTTCTTCAAACATCCGGAGTGAGAAGCTTGCAGGTCCAGAGCTAGATCAAGAAGTTCAACTTCTGTAGCCCTGCTGCCCTTGCCCAGCTGCCTCCTCATCTTTCTGCCTGGGCCCAGGGCTCTCCAATTCAGTGAGATCGCAGGAAGGACTGGAAATTCATTCAAATAGAAGCTCCAGTGACTTACTAAGGCTTGAAACATGAGATCTCAGCAAATCTCCTTTCTCAATGTCTTTTGCTCTCTCAAGAATCAGAATCTTAAACAAAACATCCTGCTTGATCAATGAAAGGGAGAGAGATTGTTCAGAATGGCTGAATCCTGAGCAAAGCCTGAGAACATTCTTGTTAAGCATATGCTCTTGACAGTAATCCACAAACCAGCCCTGTTTGAGATGTCCATTCAGGGAGGCAGTTCCAGGATTACACAACTCATAACATCTGTCTAAATCTGCCTGTATTTTCCCTTCCTTAGTCTTTCATGAAAACAGAACAGCAGTTGCCTTCCCTTCCCTCCTCTCTCTCCTCTCCTCACTCTTTCTCATTCTCTTTCTCTGTCCCCACTTCTCTCTCCCTTTCTCTCCCTCTTTCCCCTCTTATTTCTATCTTCTACACACACAGAAGAGCACAGATACCAAAAGTGTTTCAAGACCCTCAGTCTGTCCTTCTCCAGGTTCAGAACAGCTAATTGAATTTTTCCAAAGATGAAGAGAGAAACAGTCAGCCATCATCATTACTTTCTTCACTTCTAGATTACACACATGGATATTTTAACCCCTACGTGCTCTTGTAACCAAGCAGGACCCTATTGTTATTGGTGACCACCTGGCATTTGTAACAGTGTTTGTAACTGCTTAACTGTATGATAGTTTAAAGTGTTTTTTCTCGTGCTTTTGTTGACCAGGGTTGGGCTGGAGAGGAGGGGGCTTGGGTGGCCTGCCCAACCCCTTCGTGGTGCTATGTGCAGAGATCATGCTCAGTGCCCTGCTTTTGCTCCCAACATCTCAGAACAGGCAGTTGTTTTATGCATCTTACTGTTCATAACTCACGCTAACTGTACATGTCTGCAGTTATTTTTAGCCCCTTGTGGTTTCTTTGTGTTCTATTGTTCCAGGCACAGGTCCCAGCCTGTAGCAAGAGGTCCCAAGCCTCAGCTTGCCTAAAACGCTGGAAGTATTTATCAAGCTAACTTTAAACTGCAAGTTTTTCTCTAGAGCTCTTTTCCACAGACCCCCATCCTATGCACCCTTTGTTCTAGGCTTAAAAATATTAGAAGAGAACCTCATACCCAGCAGAGGGAAAGGAACTGTGCATCTGCAAAAACAAGAACAACTTTTCACACAAATGAATTTTATTTACAAAACAGAGACAGACTCGCAGACATAGAAAACAAACTTATGGTTCCCGGTAAGGGGAATGGATGGGGAGGGATAAATTGGGAATTTGAGATTTACAGATACTAACTACTATATATAAAATAGATAAACAACAAGCATAGCATAGGGAATATATTCAATATCTTGTAGCAACCTATAATGAACAAGAATATGAAAACAAATATATGTGTATATAGGAATGACTGGACGATTATGCTGTACACCAGAAATTGACACAACATTGTAAACTGACTATACTACAATAATTTAAACAAAACAAAACAAAACAAAACAAAACAAAAAACAGGAAAAAAGGGAACTTTGCAACAATTTGTTACCCTGTATGCAATCTCTATGGAAACCAGCACCACCTCTTGAACTCTTGAACTTTTACTATAAAAACCCCTGCCTTCTCTCCCCAGCAGGCTCACAGTCTTAGAGGCACTATAACGCCCACTGTGACCTTCTTTGCCTGGCAAAGAAGTAAAGCTGCCTTTTCTACTTCATCCAAAACTCTGTCCTTGAGTCTCAATTCGGTAAGCAGGGTACAGAGGCCAAGTTTCGGCAGCACTCAGACAGCGTCACCACCCTGGGCTGCCACGGTTTTAGGAGGCTAAGCCAAAGTGCTCTTTAAAAGTTTGCCACTAAATTCTTATTTCTGACTCACCTTTGTCACTAGTATTTAAAAAGGGAATGAAAAGTACAAATAACTCCAAATACTCGAGAGATTGATAACTTGGCTATTTTGTATTTCTAGGGACTAAATTTCTGTATTTCTTATCCATGCCATTTAAAAGAGCACCTCTCTCCACGAGAAGATATGTTATGAGTTATGTCACCTGAGATAATTATGTGAGGGCAGTTAGTCCTGCGTACTTGGGTCACTTGTTGGACAAACACTTTTGGATAATGGATTTGATATGTCCAGTGTTCCTTCTCATTCTCTCTCATTCTATTCCAACATAAAAGGGGGTCACATCCATTACACCCACAGATGAGCTCTTACATTAGTGTGCTTTCAAGTTGCTTTCAGTTACTTTTGTTGTCACATAAAAACCATTTTAACTGTACTTGCTGTCCCCTCTCCTTCCAACGCAAAGACATCGTTTTTCAACATAAGTTTTAACCAGAAAAATATACCCACAGCTCCTTTGTCCTTGTTTGTTTAAGCCCTCTTACTATCAACTCCTCCCACCTTGCTTGGCTGACCCTTCCATTTATTTAGCAAGTTGTTCCAAGCAGCATTTTATGGCTACTTCCCATGTAGTAAACTCTGGGCAGTCCCTGAACCATGAAGATGAATTGTCTCTGCCCACAGAGGCCCCATAGCCTAGCTGGGAATGGACTGAACCCACCCAAATCACACAACATCATGTGAAAGAGGGAGGCGCCATGGGATGCATGGGAGCACAGTGAAGGAGAAGTCAATTCAGCATGGATAAGCCAAGAAAGTCCCCTCAGAGATGGTGGTAAGAGAGGATGCTTTTTACTATGGGGCAGAGGAAACATAGGCGTTTACCAGCTGGAAATATAAAAAGGGGAGAGGGAGCCAACACTGACTGGTAACTGCATCAGGCACTAGACTTTCTCACCCACTCAATTCCAGCATTAGACCAAGCTCTAGGTGTTCCCCACCAAGTGTCTACACTTGGCTTAGTCTCTGTACATTGAGAATCACAGATCTGCCCTTTCAGGAAGCCTCTTATTTAAGCAGGAAGTCCTGCCTCACCCGCAAGCCCACCAGCCCACATGGTTTTAGTTCTCCTCCTTTCTTCCTCAAAATAAAAAAAACCCTTTCTGGAAACATCCTGATTCTTCACTTTAAAGCTTCCCTTGCTGAAAGAAAAGCACCCGAAACAGCAAAGGTTTGTAGGGAACAATAGAAACAGCATCTTAGCCAGTGATCTCCATGAGGCATTACTAACTCTCATAGCAGTAATCACACTAGCACAGGTGGAAGTAAGTAAAACTTACATGTAATTAATATGATGCACTTTTTTTGTTCAGAATCACCAGTACATGTTCAGTAGCCAACTAGTATCAGAAGCCAACCACCCATAGGCCAGAGATACAAGTTCTAGGACAGTGGTGCTCAACCCTGACTCCCGAGGAGCTCTTTATGGGAGAGCTGGTTCTCAGGCAAGTGGGGAGCCACTGGTCCCAGAGAACGCTGGCCCAGCAGCGAGAAGACCAGTGACACACTGCTCGTGGATTGACAGTGAATAAACTGTTCCTCTCTGCTGTTGAACACTGGCTTCCTGATCTGTAAAATGGGAAGAAATCTGATGGTTTACAAGATAGCAGTCTGCGTTGTGGGAGAAAGTTTGGGTGGAAACGCTTGGACACTGTCAAGAACCCTTTAGGAAACAGGGACTGCTGCTCATCAGCAGCAACCCCTTTAACTTGTGCATTGGGTTTGGGCAGCATGAATCACCATGTCTATTTCTAGTAGTTGTTTGCCTCAAACATCTTGAAAGAAAACGGTCCATTAATAAAAATGATCGACACTGAGGAACATGTTTGTGGGGAGAGTTACTAACTTCAATTTTCATCTGTTAATTTTGAGGTACAGGGAGAGAGACTAACCAGGCAGTTGAGCAGGCAGACTGCAGCTTGAGAGAGATTAGGGCTAAAATAGAGATTGGGTCAGTATCTGTGTGGAACTTGGATTATGACTATTACTTATAACCCACAAGTCTGCTGCCTAAATGTCTTCTAAATCTGCCTTTAATAGTTAAGAAAAATGGCTCAAGTTTTCATGTCACATACTGTGGGAATCCCAGGGAGCTCAGATTTCTGCGGATTCCCACGAAGTGAGGGATGGGGGTGCAGATTACATCCTTATTACACCTTTTCCTTCCACTGAATTTTCTATGACCCACACAGTTGGCTCCTTCCAACTCCCCAAAGCACCACCAACACAATGTCCCATGCTTGTATTAGATGTGGTAGTAATGCCAAGTAAAGCCAAGACCAGAAACAACTTCACCTTGAAAATTGGACATCCCTCCCTACCCCCTTTACAGAGAATTTCTCCCTGGATGGGTTAGTCTTCAGCCCTTGTCTGGTTTCCTATTGCTAACTTGCTCTTCCACCTCCACCTACAGACTACTCAGAGCTCTGCAATCCTTTGCATATCCATTGTTTTTTCTCTCCTTCTTTCTGGATTGCCCATCAGATCTGAAAATTCTTCTTCCTTTACTGTGCAGATGAATTCAGTTCTAACTTGTACTTAATGTTGCCCAAACAGGCTATGTCAAAGGGGGTTTCACTTTTCCACCCATAAAATGTCCCTCAAGCTCTACCAGGGCATTTTGTTAAACACTGGGAAAAACCTACCCATCAGTCAAATTATGCTGCTTCTGTAGATGACAGAAGCAGCAGCAGCTATCTTTGAAAAGACACGTTCTTCTGCTGCATAGAGAAAGAAGAGAAGGCTGGTATTATTCACAATTATGTTAGCCATCATTTTCAAACCACATTCCATACGACAAGCTAAGAATTGTGATGAGTGCCTTATATGCATACCACTATTTGATCCTTTCAACAAATTCGTTTTACAGACAAGGAAGCTAATCCTCAGAGAGATTAGGCATCTTCCCCAAGGTGAGACAGTTGTCAATCAGAGACTCACAGCCTACCGTATCCTTCTTCTGCGGCTAGACCCTCCTGATGTGCTAGTGAATGTTTAACAGCTGGCTCTACAGAGGAAAAATCTCTGCTCTGTACAGTTTGCCAATTTCCACGGTGAAAACACTCCCACAAAGGCCGATTTCAAGCTAATGTGACATCACTGAACACAGAGTTGGGAAGACATGGACAGTACCACACCGTTATATAGTAATTCCACCAATAGACCAACAATCCCAAGAGCATAAGTAATAGACAATGCAGTAATTAGGAAGCGATAAGCTTTACATATTTATTATCTGCTTTTTAATATATTATTTAATTGTCACTTTAAATAATTTAAGTTTTAATAGTGGCTGCATCTAATAACCAGCTTGCAAAATTCTTGAAAATTTAGCAATTAGCCATAGCAAGCCAGTATGAGCTACCTTTAACACGCACACAACTGCTTCTCAAGTGTATTCTTATTCATTGGCAAAGTTTAGAATTTTTAAAAAATCTATGAACATGCAGAACTTGCAGAATTTTCTACACAGCCTCCTGAAATCTATTCAGTGCTACACCCTGAGGCTGGATGAGCTGTGTTTATTTAATTAAAAGAGAGAGGGTTACACTGAGATAATGATTTTCATAAGCAGAAGACCTACCATCAGTACCAGCTCCAAATTCAAAACAGCTTCTACTTCTTGACAATGTTTTGTTTTGTTTTGTTTTGTTAATTTTAGGAAACTAAATAGTTTCATTACAAATAGAAAGCATCCAGAAGATAATTATATGGTGGGGGAAAAAAAGTCAAGATAAATGCCTAAAAGACTTTCTGTCCTCTCTTGCATGGCTGTTGTTGGTGGCAAGGTTAGTTTAAGTTGAATGCTTGGGATTTAACCTTGAACGTCTGGTTTTCATTTGCATAACAATAAGTTCTGGCTATTGTACACTGTCCAAAAATCTAAAAATCTATTATATCTTGGCTTAATGGCCTGTGTAACCTAATTTAAAATAGGAAAGTGAACTTCAGGTTTTCTCTCTACAGTTTACTGTGAAGTCAGTATTAGCGTATTCTTGTCTTCTTGCTGTCATTTATCATTCATGATTTCTTCCAGCAAAAATAACCTGCCACATCATGGTGTCTGGTTCAAAGGTAGCTGGTTACCCCTGCCCAGGGGGCCACGAGGGAACACGGTAGACTGTAGATGGAGAGTGTGTGGGTTGGAAAAGGCACAGAAATTTACCATTTTAATCTAAGTTCTACATCTCACTGATGCCTCAGTGTGACCTTGAACATGTAGCCTGATGTATCTGCCCTTTAGCCAGTTGTCTCCTTTGTAAAATGGGAATAGTGACTGCAGTAAACAGCTCCTGTGAGGCCTGCCTTCTCTGTAAACACAGTGATAAGTTTTCCTGTGGGGCATGTCTGTACTAAATAATCTTCCCACTTCTGCCCCAAACAGCTCCTCCCAAAGTGACACCTGGCTCAATAGAAGGCAGCTCAATTCTCTTTTTTTGGAAATTGATCTTTGCACAGAGACACGGAAACCTGGAAGTTTCTTGCAATGATAATGATAAAGCAAACACAGATAGGGTTTACTGTGTGCCTGGCACTGTGCTAAGCTTCCTCTATATATGTTTATATCCTCAGAACCAATCTATGTACATGGACTGGTACTATGATCACCTCCCTTTAACAGATGAGGAAACTGAGATTCAGAGAGGTGACCCAAGATGCACAAGGTCCAGCTTGAGTCTCAGGACTTTATCATTTTGTCTCAACTCTCCAGGTCATCTAGCCCCCAGGATACAGCTACAACACTACGACCGCTAACAGTTATTGAAAGAGTGCTCTGTGCCTGGTGCTGTGTCAGACCCTACTTCATTGTAGAAGTATTTTTTAAAATATTTTTTATTGTATCTGTGGAAGAATGCAGTTCTGGCTCCTTTCACCCTTCCCCTTTCCTCCCCTCCCTCACCCCTGAGTAGAAGAAGGGTCTGACTTAGTGTAAATAGCCAGAATTTCTGGGCATGTTATTGTCTGAGGATCTGACTAACTGATGTAAGGGAAAAGTTGGCTTGTCTTGCAGATGCTATAATTTACACTCTGTAAATTCTGTACATTCTATGAAAGCCCTACATCCACTCCTACCTAGAGCCTCTAAGCTAGAAACACTGGGCATGGAAACTGGAGGCAACCACCAGAGGGAGATGGGAAGCGGAAATGGACAGAATGGACTGAGGAGAGGAGACAGAGGGAAAGTTTCGGGGAAAGAAGGGCTTCCCAGCACTACCCAAGCCCAGCATGGTGATGAAGGGATGTCATCTGGATGCCAGAGTATCCACCATCAGCCAAAGCCAAGATGGTTTCCTAACCAGTCATGAATGGAAGGACCTACAAGACCCTGTGGGCAGCAGTGAAGCTCTTCGTATAAATGAGGTCTCCTTGGCTGAGAAGTGAAAGAATTTGCTCAAAGTCACAGAACAGGAGTGGTAGAGGCAGAAGTGGAACCCTGGCTGTCTGATTCTGGGGTACATGCTTCTTAACCCCGTAGTCCATATTGTGTCCTCTTTGGCTGTATAGAATCACTGATTCTTCCAGGTTTTATACCTTGGAGCTTTTCTTGGACTACATTTGTTCACATCCATCCCCCAGACCTCTTTCAAATCTGGCTCAGGCTTCAAAGCCAGGCACAAATGCCACCCTTTTCCATGGTAAGATTTTCCTTGCTCCCCAAGCCTGAGTACCCTCTCTCTTCCTGATCCCCCAGAGCACTTTATCATGTAACCATACAAATTGGATTCTGCTTGGCATGAGAGCTGGGTAGGTATGTCTGATCTCTTCTACTAATGGAGGTCCTCAAGTCCAGATGCATTTTATATGTCATCTGCTTTTCCCCCACCCCACCGAACACATGTACCACCAACACCACCAGGATAGTGCCTTGCAGCTAGCACTCAAGTAATATGTATTATGAAGGAGTTCCGGGGATCTCGGGTACAGCATGGTGACGATAGGTACTAATACTATATTGTACCCTTAAAATTCGCTAAAGGCAGTAGATGTTATATGTGATCACCACAAACAAACCAGCAAACAAAAGCTTATGTGAGGTGATGACTGTGTTAATTAACTTGGCTGTGGTAAGCATTTCACATTGCGTATGCACATCAAATCATCATGCTGTATACCTGAAATGTAATTTTTATTTATTTTATTTAATACAACTTTATTTATTGAGGTCAATTATACCTCAATAAAGCTGAGGGCGGGGGGAGAAATATGTGTTGAAGGAGGCAGACATTCAGAGGATTCACACAACCACAAAGATACCACAGCCTCAGAGAAAATGTCAGCAGTGAGTGTCTGCTCTAGCCGGTCTCAGGCAGAAAGGCCAGCGTGAGTCTTTGAGTCAATCAGTTTGGGGAAGCTTCTTCCAAAAATAGAGCTATGGCATCTTATGAATAAGTCATCCGCTGACTCTGTACAGGAGTAGTTAATTTGTTATCTAATTTAAATGCACAAAAAATAAATCAGAAGGAAAGCAGGATCCGTGTTCCCCAAGTGGAATTGAAAGTATTTACCACATTTACTCTGGTAATTTCCCCTGGTGCCAATTTGGTGCGGGAATTGCCTTCGGAACTTCACGTGCTTCCCGGCTCAGCACCTGAGGTCAGCAGTGCCCAGCGCCCCCAGCCAGGGGTCATCCTGGAGGAGCCGCCCTGTCGTTGCTGCAGGATGTCGCTGCAGCCTGTCAATGTGCCACACTCTGAGCATCAGTCCGGAGCAATCTACCCAGCTTGGAGTGTGCAGGAAGAGAGGGCAGTGTAAGTAAAGATCACACCATAACCCCTTAAGTCAAACCACCACAAATTTGTGTCAGTGGGCTGCCAGGATCGTGCCTTAGAGAATCTGTTCCACAAGTCTGAGTGACAGGCAGCTGGGGAGTAACCTCAGCTCCAGTTTGCACCTTTAGCTGTGCTGCTGCTCAACTCACAGACCCATTCAGCGGGTGGGGCGGAGGTGGGGTCGGTAATTGCAAAATTGCAAAGTAAGAGAGAAACAAAGAAGTGGTGTAAGCCTTCTCCCTGGTGGCGGGTCTGGGTTTTAAAAGGGCAACAATATCCAGGAGAAAGTCAGGACTGATGGCTGAGGGATCCATCCTTCTTGCTCTGCACATCTCCCTAGCCCCCGGACTAGACAGGAAATATCCGCTGTTGTTGGAGATGTTTCCTGAGAGCTTAATGAAACATTTCTGTGCTCAAGGTTCTGCAGATGGATTGTATTACTTCACTTTCCTCCCACTTACTTTGTAACTGGTGGATGCAGGTTTACGGCAGAGATTAAACTCTTGTCCTTTTATGTGCTTGGAGATTTCAGGAGCTAAGCTGCCCTCTTCAGCTCACATGGTTGTTCCTCTATGCCTAACCCACAGGTTCCAAATAAACCAGCTCTATTTCATATCTCTTTTGAGCTCTATCAAAGAAAAAAAATCTCCATAAAGGCCAGCTTCTGGACCTCCACTTCCTTGAAAGAGGATTTTTCATAGCCCACTCTCAGCATCACCCAGAAACCATCTCCCAAACCCAGGATCAGCTATAGGCAGACCTCATTTTATTGTGCTTCACTTTATTGCACTTTGCAGATATTGTGATTTTTTCACAACTCGAAGCTTTGTGGCAATCAAGAAAGTCTACTGCCACCATGCTTCCAACAGCATTGGCTCACTTCATGTTTCTGGGTCACATTTTGGTAATTCTCACAATATTTAAAACTTTTCCATTGTTATTATACTTGTTACAATGATCTGTGGTCAGTGCTCTTTGATGTTACTGTAGGCATTGTTTTGGGGCACCAAGAACCTCACCCATGTAAGACAGGGAGCATAATCGACAGGTGCTGTGTGTGTGTTCTGACTGCTCCACCGACTGGCCATTCCCACCTCTTTTTCTCCTCAGGCCTTCCTATTCCCAGAGACACAACAATGTTGAAATTAGGCCACCTAATAACCCTATAGTGGCCTCTCTAAGTGTTCAAGTGAAGGAAGGGTTGCACATCTCTCACTTTAAAACCAAAGCTAGAAATGGTGATGCTTAGTGAGGAAAGCACTGATCAGTGGGACCAGGGCCCATTACAGAGGCTAAGAAGTTAAAACCCTGAAGAGCCAATTGTTCCAGTCCAAATCTGAAGACCTGAGAAGCACGAGAGTAGCTGGTACAAGTTCCAGTTCGAATCTGAGTCTAAAAGCAGGAGAAGACCAAAATCCCAACTCAAGACAATCAGGCAGAGAGAAAGAATTTTTTCTGACTCAGCCTTTTACTGTACTCAGGACTTCAGTGGATTGGATCAGGCCCACCCACATGGGGGAGGAAAACTTGCTTTACTCAATCTGTCTATTTAAATGTTAATCTCATCCAGAAACACCCTCACAGACACACCCAGAATAATGTTTCACCAACTCTTGGCCCAGTGAAGTTGGCACAAGAAATTAACCATCAGAGTGCCTGCCATTGTTCAATAAATATTTGCTGAAAATTCTGATCTTAACAGAAGCAGACCCTGTTCAGAGATACTTGAAAGTGAGTAGAGACTGTCCCGTCATGCTCCCCCAACTCTACCCGCTGACTCGATGCTTCTATCAACTATCCCCAGCTGCTTGCACAATTAGCTCTAAGCCCCTGCTTGGCATCAGGGCTGAGGCCACTCTTATCCCAGGCTCACAGCCTCCGCCTTGGCACTGCCACCACTGTAAACTCTTGAAAACCTGCCCCAGAGCCCAGCTTAGTTAGAGACTGTCAGTTCCAACTCAGCAATCCCCTGCTCATGCTTGGCAAAGCCCACAGCACTGGAGAAGAGCATATGGAGAGGGGGTTTGGGACCTCTGCATTTCAGAAGGAGGCTTCTGCAGGGATGGAAGGAAACCTGAGCATAAGAGATTTAGAGCGATTGAAAACCCTGCTTCCATGCTCCTGTGACCTTGGACACCCATCCCCACAGCCCTTCCCAAAACTACCACCAAATGACCTTTCCTGCATAATTGATGGGTAAGGATACAGAGGGGAATCCTCTGATTGACTGGGCAATGCTCCTCCGTGATGCTTTCCAGCTGAGATGCCACACAGCAGTTCCTTTCTTCTGATGTCTGCCGATGGAACTCTGACTCTTAAGCTTGTGTAAGTACTGATCAAAGCAGTACTGTTTAAATACAGTACTACTATGGGAGAAATAAAACATCATTACAGCTGCAGGATCACAACTCTTCTGTTTGGTGGGATACGACCCGTCACTAATGCGGTGGTCGTTGACGTGTGTGGTATTTAACTTGCCAGCCCACAATTGCTGGGAGTGGGGAGGATGGAAGACTGTAGAGTAAGGAAAGAACCTCATGCATGTGATTAGTATGTTTAATAGACATGTATCTAAATAATTAGTGACTTCAGTAATCCTCCTTGTGCTCAAGTTTGAGCCCACAGGGAGGAAGCATTACATTCTAGCATTAAATTCTGTGAAAAGGAAATATTCTTTCCTGATGACCCAGGTATTCCCACAGGGTTGTTTTCTGCAGAGAGCCTCAAGCCTTTAAGTCTCCTAGGGAAAAAAAGTCAGAGGGAAGTGCCTCCGGTGCCTTTTCACAGCTCTTTATCCACACGCCACCAAAGCATTTACTCCAGTGCTTTCTGGCTAGTTGTCTGTTCCTTTGCCTCCCAGGTGGACGATGAAGCCCTGAGGACACAGGCTGTGCCTTATTAGTTGGCATGTCCCATGTGAGTGTTTCAGAACTCATTAACAATCAGCTGCCACACTGAATCCAGGCACTAACCATCATAAAACTGTAGCGAATAAAATTTGGGGCAATCTAGAAATAAAGCAGGTAGCACAGAGAGACAACTATTTTATTCATACTTAGTGATAATCAGTATCTATTAAGCAATTTTAGCAGTTGTGTGCTCGGCACAGAATGGAAAATTAAAATAGGCATAGAAACAGTGCATTTTATTAAAAATTGCTTTAGAACATTCAGGAACTACCAGGGACTGTGAGAATGAGAAATATACTGGGGGAGCCGTGATTACACTGAGGTTTTGCTCGCTGCATCAACCTCCCCAATGGCAGCCCCGCCCCCTTTTGAACGACAGTAACCAGCCAGACATTGGGAAGGTCAACCCTCATTTCCTGATCTCTTCCTGCCTCCTCCCTTATCCTCAACACACAAACTAATTAGGAGGGGTGATCCTCACCTTGGCGACATCAGGCACCGGGCAGTGGGTGTGGTACACCTCATGGTTGGTGTGTTATTCCCACTGGATGCAGAATGAGTTAGTGTGCACCCTCTCCCAGATAGTCCGAATTTGGAGCATCCTTTCTTCAGTTGCCAAAGTGAAAATAATTTTCATTCTAAAAATTTGAGAAATTCCTTATTTTAGAGTCTTCACATTTCACAAAGAAATGGCTGATAGCCATTCAAAAAGAATGACCTATTTTCCCAGCTACTCACTTCTTAAGGCACCTAACTTTCTCAGACCTGAAGACTCAATGCCGTTCTTTACTAGATGACATCCGATCAAGCTTGAAATCTATGGGAATGTTAGAAGAGTGCAATGTGGGATATATATCAGCTCCTACCTTGAGCCTGGAGTTTACAAATCTTATCTGGTTCAGGCAGCTGAGAAGTTTCAAAGGAATGATTTGACTTGATATCCAGTCTCCAGGTGTGGATTCTGTGCATAAAGACAGTCTCTTCTGGATTGCAGATAAGGCTTTGCCTTCTCTTTTGACAAGAAAACAAGATCACTAGACTTGACCCTGAGAATGATGGTGTAGACTTCCTGCTCGGAGAGTCAGCTTCCATCACGCATGCTTCCTAAAGTCCACCAAGGCCAAGCAGGGCGTGTTTCAACTTACAAAGAATGGAAGTAGAGCCTCTCTGTGTGTAAGCGTTTCCCTGGGCGATGAGCACGTGGCAGCCCACACCCACGTGGGAAATCAGCCTCCTCCAGTCCTGCTGCTGGTTACTGTGCTTCGTCATTTATGCATGAAAAGCACAGAAGTCAGGGATACTTCTTTCAAAACTCTGGCATGTGTTTCAAGGCATCCTCCCCCGAACATCTCACCTGAGCACGACCAAGCAAGATTTGCTGTTTTTTTCCTCTCCCTTAACCTTTATTCACTGGTACTAACAAATACCAAAATAGCCAAAAAGTGGGCTGGTAGAAGAAAATCGAAGGGAAAAAAAAAGAGTTCAAATGAGAGTGGCTGGTTCCTGGCCCCTCTAAAATGTTACTCTCTCAGTGAGTGTAAATACCAAATGACTTAGACTTAGTAACTGACTGCACCTTACCTGGCATCTTCCCTCAGAGACCTCAACTGACATTTCAAACAGTGATACCCACAGATCTGTACAGGATTCCTGTTGCTGCCCTTTCTCAGAGGAAGGTCCCAGGACGGAAAGATTTAAACATATGAGAGTGATGGCAGTTCAGGAAATCATCTTCAATCAAGTGATCTTTCTAAAGTCAGCCGAGGCTGTTCCAGTGTGGATTTCAACTCTAAGTTTTCTTACCAATTCAGAGAAGAATAAATAGCAGGGGGACTCGGGAGAGCAGTCTGTTCCTCTACATTTTTGAAGTCAGAGCACCAACCTCTAACTGTTGTGCAGAGGTCTTCACAATGCCAGGGAACCCCCAGAAGGAGTTTGTTTGTAGAGAAAGATAGACTTACTTTGGCCAAGGGGTGAGAGAGAGAGCTCTCTTTGCAGAACTTGCAATTTAAAGGCTAATTTGGTGCTTGATACACAGAGGACAATCTCTCAATAAATGCCATTGACGGGCTGACTGGCAAACAACTTGAAGGGCAGTCTGAATGCTTCTGGAATTGATTTCTTAACCCTTTCATCTTGTTTTCAGGTTGGCATTTGAAGCATCATCCTCGGGGCTTTTAAAGAACTGTCATTGTGGATTCTTTTAGATCCTTAAGATGCCTTATAATTTCATTGACCTCAAAAGCTTGGGGTCAGGCCACCTAAGATGACTCATATGAATGGAGGAGTCATGCCTTCTAAGATTTAAAACAATTTTCCTTCAAATTGGGTTGACAGTCACCTCCAAGTATACAGAGAACTAAACTCCCTGTCCCCTACTTCCAACTGATGTTCTGGTAAGTAGAAGACTGCAGAAAACACCAAGTGGTGCTCTCTTTCTCTTCCCACAAGTCTTCACCTGTCACGTGTGATTTTTAAATGTGTTAGCCAATGTTACCAGTAAAATAGCATTATATCCTCTTCCTCTCTTTTGCCTGTTAAAGGTGGATTCTGTCTTTGTGATCTTTCTTGCCTAGAAACAGGATGGTGAGGTAGAGGGAGAATTAAAAAGTATTAAAATTAGTTGAACAGATTTACATCGGAAGTGACAAAGAACTATCGGCCAATGAGTACAGACCACACACAGAAGATGAGTTGGGTGGAAAAGAACAGGAGCCACCAGGGCAGGATTGGGGAGAGGTTTTTAGGAGGTAAAAAGGAATGAATTCAGATAACAGGGAGCGATTTGGGTTGTCATGTTTCTGAGTTGCTGAGAAAGAGAGGCAAGAGGGAAAGAAATAATAATAAGCTTGCTCTGTATTAAAAATGCTTTGGGAAATTATTCATATCATTTAAATTGCTTTTCAGAGATTGTTGTTGGATGTCAGCCTGATGTTCCTGTGAATTCCACACAGGCTCTAAGCCTGGACCACCAGGGAGCTCAGCTTTACGTGAATTAAAGAGGTTGTCACAGTTCTACTCTACCAACTGGAAATGTGTTTAAATGCATTATGTGGTTTTACTTATCTCAACATTGGCTAAAAATTGGCTCCTCCTTAGAAATTATTTCCATAGAATCTTAGTGTTGGGAAGGATTTCAGAGTAAATCTAATTTAATCCTGATAGATTTGATTTTTTTATAATGAAGGAGAAATTATCTGTGATTTCTAAAGGTGGTATTCATTAATTTAAAACATGGATACGTACTACATCTATTTACTTCTTTATGTGATAGGCTTTATTCAAATCCCCAAACTCTCAAGTTATTGATTTATTCTTTTTTTCTAGTAACAGCATTATTGGGATAAAATTCACATACCATCCAATTAAGAATGTACAATTAAATTATTTTTAGTGTATTTACAGAGTTGGGCAACCATCACTACAATCAGTTTTGGAACATGTTTGTTACTCCAAAAGAAAACCAGACCCTTTCATTATGACTCCACAACCCCTCCATCAACCCCACCCACTGGCAACCACAAGTCTACTTCCTGTCTCTATAATTGCCACTTCTGAACACTTCATGTAAGTGGAATTTCATCCCCACCAGCAGTGTATGAGAGTTCCAATTTCTCCACATCCTTACCAACACTTGTTTTTATCTGACTTTTTAATTGTAGCCATCCTTGTTGGTATGAAATGATATCTCATTGTGGTTCTGATTTGTATTTCCATGATGACCAGTGGCACCAGGCATCTTTTCATTTGCTATTGGCTATTTGTATATCCTCTTTGGAGAGATGTCTCTATGGATTCTTTGCCTATTATTTATTTGGGTTATTTGTTTTCTTATTCTTGTGTTGTAAGAATTTTTATATATTCTGGCATAACTCCCTTATTAGATATATGATTTGCAAAAAAAAATGTGCCATTCTGTGGGTTGTCTTCAGTTTCTTGATAGTATTCTTTGGAGCACAAAAGTTTTTAATTTTGATGAAATTTATTTATCTATTTTTTTTCTTTTGGTTGCTTTTGCTTATGGTCTAGCTAAGAAACTTGCTAATTCCAAGGTCAGGAAGACTTACCTCTGTTTTTTTCTAAGAGTATAATAGAATTAGCTCTCATATTCAGTCCTTCAACCCATTTTTAATTAATGGGTTGTAGGCGGGGTGTGAGGCGGGGGTCCAACTTCATTCTCTGGGATATGGATATCTAATTGTCCCAGTACCGTTTGTTGAAGACTATTATTTCTTCATTAAATGGTCTTGAAACCTTTGTTGAAAATCAGTTAACCATAGATTCATGGGTTTATTTCTGGACTCTCAATTCTACTTCATTGATCTATAGGCCTATAGTTGGGACAGGACTATACCCTCTCGATTACCATTGGTTCATAGTAAGCTTTGAAATCAGGAAGCCTGAATTATTCTACTGTATCCTTCTTTTCAAAACTGCTTTCGCTATTTTGGGTCCCTTACAATTCCATATGAAGTTTAGAATCAGCTTGTTGGTTTCTACAAAGAATCCAGGAGGGGATTCTGATAGGGATTGTGTTGACTTTGTAGGTCAGTTTGGGGAGGTCTGTCATCCTCACAATGTTCCAATCCATAAAAATGGATTGTCTTTCAACTTACTGAGAGCCTCTTAAATTTCTTTCAACAATGTTTTGTAGTTTTCAGAGTATAAACTTTGCACTTCTTTTGTTATTTTTAGTCTTAAGTATTTTTTTTGATGCTACTCTAAATGTAATTGTTTTTAGTTTTTTTCATTTTCAGTTCATACATTGCAAATGTATAAGAAGATGATTAATATTTACATGTTGATTTTAAATTCTGAGACATTGCTAAAATCATTTATTAATTCTAATAGATTTTAGTGAGTTCCCTAGAATTTTCTATATACAAGATCATATTGTCAAAATTGTAGAATAGATAAACAAGATTACACTGTATAGCACAGGGAAATATACACAAAATGTTATGATAACTCACAGAGAAAAAAATGTGACAATGAGTGTGTATATGTCCATGAATGACTGAAAAATTGTGCTGAACACTGGAATTTGACACAACATTGTAAAATGATTATAAATCAATAAAAAATGTTAAAAAAAAAAAGATCAGATTGTCTATAACTAGAGATGGTTTTACTAAATGCCTTTTGTTTCCTTTTCTTGCCAAATTGCCCTGGATAGGACCTCCACTGTGATGTTGAATAGCAATGGTGAGAGAAGACATCCTTGAGTTTTTCCCTGATCTTAGGGGAAAAGCATCCAGCCTTTCACCATCAAGTATGATGTTAGCTTTGGGTTTTTAATGAATGCCCTTTATCAGGTTGAGGAAGCTCCCTTCCACTCCACATTTGTTTTTATCGTGAAAGGATATTGGATTCTGTCAAATTCTTTCTCTATTCAGATAATCATGTGCATTTTGAGTTTTATTCTATTTTTATGGTATATTACATCACTTCAAGTTTTAAACCAGTCCTGTATTCCTAGGATAAATCGACTTCATCGTGGAATTTATATCATCCATTGTATATGTTACTGAATTTAGTTTGCTAATATTTTGTTGAAAGTTTTCCACCTGTATTCATAAGAGATACTGGTCTACAGTTTTCTTTTCTTGTGATGTCTTTGGTTTTGGTGTCAGGAAGATCGTGGCTTCATAATATGAGATGGGAAATATTTACCCCGATTTTATTTTTTGGAAGAGTTTGTAAAGACTTGGTATTAATTCTTCTGTAAATATTTAGTAGTGATTAATTCATAAATATTTGTCCAGGGACTACTAAGGGCAAAACACCATCCTAGGCACTGGGGATACCGCAGTTAGTAAGTTCCTGCCCTCAAAAGGTGAACATTTTTGCCAATTTTTGTTTAGCTAACTGAAATGGGACTATTCAGTTAATTTGTGCCCTTTCTCACATTAACTTAAGATTTAACAACAAAATAGTATGAGGTAGGGACATAAGTAAATTTAGTATTCTAATTCCTGTGGGCTTCATTTAGCATAAAATGACCTCTCTTTCTCTCTCTCACACACACACACACATTTTCTTCTTCCCTCTCTTCCTCTCTCTTTCCTCTGCAATTCTAAGCTCTGCCCCTGATCCCTACCCTACCTCTTACTGATATCTATTCTCTGAACCCAGTACAGGATTCTAAAAAATATGGGTACCTTATCCATCCCTGCTACTGTGTAAACTAGCGAATGTGTCATGTTCTTGAAATTTCTCAGTTTTGAGAAGTGATGGGACTCACAGGCTCCGCGGCACAGGGGACGTATTCTCGGGCGTGTGCGAGTGTGGAGGGCTTTCCTATCACTCTAATCGCTGCATTTTGACAGTTCTTACAAACATGACTTGTTCTGGCCTTGCCTATAAAGATTTTCCTTAGAGGCTGCAAGAACTTGTTTGTATTCAAAGCCAGACAGTTGGATCTCTGCCACAGATTGTGGGGCTAGCCAAGGCTACCTGAGATCACTGAGGCAGTGAGGAACCTTTCGAACTGCATACCCCAGCAGAAGAATGTGATTCGTCCCCATCTGAAAAAAATGGAAGTGAGTTCAGCCCGAGGCAGCTACATGATCCCCTTTAACAGATGGATCCACTGCTCCAGGTCAAGACAGCTGCAGACAGCGTTACCATCAGTGTCTAACAGCTGTGCTGATAACTGGGTCTTCAGAAACTGACTCTGAGCGAGCAGCACTCACTGCTCTAGTGATCACAGTCACGGAACTGGTGCAGCTCCTTCTCTGCTAGCGCATTCATTCACTGCCATCCACAAACATATGCCGACCACTTACTATGTACCAAGGACTGCCAAATTATAAAAATAAGTAAGAAGACATTCTGTTCTCCAAGAGCCCAGACTTAGTGAGGAACTCCTAGTCACAGGGAGTGTGTAGGACAGAGTACTTGCTCTCAGATTGAACCCTCAGGCCACCAAAGGATCGAGAGAAGAGCTTACCATGACCCAAAGTTATGGGATGCATTTAAAGCCTTAATACGATGTGGCCAACATAAGAATATAAATAAGAATATTTTGAGGAAACATCTACATACCCTAAAATTCCATAATAAACTGTATAAATATCTGTGAGTACCTCTGTGTGTCAGGCATTGTGCCAAGTGTTGGAATACAATATTAAATAAGACATAATCCCTTTCCTTAGAATGGTCTCAGTGAAATTCAGTAGCCCAAATAAGACAGCAACTCTGTCAAAAGTGATGAATTTCTAAAAGAGCAAAAGAAAGCTGTAAACCAAAGCAATTATTGTTACAAAACACACTAAACCCCATGCAAGACACAGCTTGCTAATTAACAATGTTCTATAGAGACTCGGGATCTCTGGCATTCCCCAAACCAAGTGTCAGGTTACTCTCTTGATTGATCTGTTTATTTTTTAACCTAAAGTATGACTAGAAATACGCCTTCCCTAGCTCCTTGTAGCACAAGCCATTCGATATCTTATAGTAAGGCAGAAAATAACGGAAAATGAAACCTCCTCGGGCCAAAATACATGCTGAACATAATTGGGGTTTTTTTCTTGACTTAGACCATTAGTCCTAGCATTTGCCCGGTACCGACACTGGGGCAATTGTGCAGCTGTACTGAGTGCTTGGAAAGAGCAAGGAAAACAGCTAAGTGATGAGGTCTCAGTCTTGGGTGATGTCTGTACCAGGTACCCTGGATGGTGACCCTAGGAGCTTAAAATCTAGGATGGGAGTGAAGGTTTCGCCATAAATAATACTTTAGGTTAATAGTGAAGTTCTGATTAAGATCTGTTAGGGCAGGGAACCAACAAAGGTAGACATAAGTTATGATCAGTACCACAAGATCAATTTTCATATGGTAAATGTGCTCTTATTAGATGAGAATCTCATCTCATATGTGAAAAGTCTACAAGAAAAAAAAAAAAGGATTTTGTGATATATAAGATCAGCTTCTCAAGAGTATCTACACATATTCTTAGGGCTACTGGAAGGATTGCCCCATCTGAGCTCAAGCCAGGCACAAACTTGGCAGGAAAGGGGCTCAGAAAGGACACCTGGACCAGAAACCACATCCCCTACAGAGGAAAAGGTAAAATTACAGTGTACGGAACAGGAGAAGTGTTCTGCAATGCTAGTGATAATTTCCAGTGCAAACCCCCACTGCTCACCACCAGCCCCTTGATCAATCCCATGTGCCCCCCACCCCCAGCCACATTGGCTTTCTTCTCATTCCTGGAGGTGACAAGCTTCCTACTTCATCATCTCCACACATGCTGCTCCCTTTAATGGAATATTCTTTCCCCCTGTCTACCCTGGCTAACGGCTACTCATCCATCAAATCTCACCTTTTCAAAACTCCTTTCTCTGAGTTTCTCTTCATTCTAAGCAGAATGTTTCTGTTGGTCTTTCTAATGGCATCTTTTATACATTCATTTCTGGCATTTATCCTTAACTTAGTTATATATATTGCTGACCTAAAAAAAAAAAAAGTACAACATGAGAGCTATGAGTTAAGATTTATTTGGGGTCTAGTGAGGACTATAGCCCAGGAGACAGCCTCTCAGAGAGCTCTGAGAAGGTAGCGAGGGGGGTCAGTATGTATATGATTTTGGGAAGGGAGAACGTGCAATCCAGTACACATCTCAGCAGAAGGTTGCTGCTGGTCACAAGAAGGCTGCTGCTAGTCACGCGGAGCAGATATCTCCATTAATGATCTTACTGGTTTTCTAGGTATGAAAAGATGCAAGAAGCTGGGTTTATAAAACTTTCTCCTGAAACTATCTAATGGTCTGAAGGCCTGTTCTGCCAGTTTTTCCAAGAGCACAGATGCCTCATTCCTGATCTCTGCCCTGACCTCTTGTCAGGGTGTGCTAAAGGTCACTCACTGCCGTGGCTCATGACTTCATTCTTGTAGAACCAGATGGTGAGGGACATTCCTAGTTGACTATATGTATGTATACTTATAGCCCCACCACCAGACTACCTAATGTCCCCACCACCAGACTACCCAAATGAGGGCAGGAACCACATCTGCTCACCACTCTCTACCCTAATATACACAGTAGGTGCCAAAAGATAGCTGGTGACTGAATAATAGGTTTAAAGTGGAAGAGAGATTAAATAATTTTCATATGTCAGAACTAATAGCAATTGAAAGAAGATTGTCCCAAGCCTATAAATAAGTAATTTTTAATTTCCTTTTTATAATTTTAATCTAAATTATATTCATAAGCACATTAATTATCATGTATATGTCCTAATCATTATGCTAAGTAAAGAAATTGCCATGTCTGTAAGTAATGAGCTCTAGATTATAAAACAAATTTCTTCTGTATAGCACAGGGAACTATATTCAGTATCTTGTAATAACTTTTAATGAAAATGAATAAGAAAACAAATATATGTATGTATATGGATGACTAAAACATTGTGCTGTACACAGAAATTGACACATTGTAGCTGACTCTACTTCAGTTTAAAAAAATAATAAAAAATAAAAAAAGCAAAATGATCATTTGGATTTTAAAAACAAGATTTGTTGAACATCTTCTATGTGCCAGGTACTTTGCTAAATATTGAGGATACGGAATAAGTGAGAGAATGTTCCTGATCTCAAGGAATGCCTAACTGAAGAGCATTCTTAGAAAAAGTATTTAGACTAGAAGATCCATAATAATGCAGACAGAGATTTGTTGATAAGTTTATTGTATTGACCTAGCAGACTCCAGTGGGACTGACCTAGAGAGGGGTCAGCTGAGACGCTGCTGTGAGAACCTAGAAACAGCATCTCCTCTGCTCCCTGGTGCCTGGGACAGCACCTGTTACGGGGGCAGGAGTGGGTAGATGATCTCTGAATTGAATCAAAGACACGCATCTAGAACTTGGAGTCCTGCATAGTGGAGACAGCCTCAGATGAAGCCGTTCTGCTGGGGAGACCTGAGAGGGCAAGGAGAGAAAGCTGCCCCCAGTTGCGGAAGGGGAGCAGTAAAGAGAGGCTGCAGACAGGAGAGGCTATTTTAGTTGGCTAGGGCTGCCCAGAGCCAAGCATCACAGACTGGGTAGCTTAAACAACAGAAATTTATTTGCTCAGCATTCTGCAGGCTAGAACTCCAAGGTCAATTTGCTGGCAGTTCTGATTTCTTCTGAGGCCTCTCTGCTTGGTCTGCAGGTGGCCACCTTTTCTCTGTGTCCTCACGTGGTCATCCCTCTGTGTGTGTGCACATCCTAAAGTTCCTCTTTTTATTAGAATACCAATCAGTTTGAGTTAGAGCTCACCCTAATGTACACGTTTTACCTCTTTAAAGACCCAGCCTCCACATGCAGTTACATTCTGAGGTACTAGGAGAAGGTCTTCAGCATCTGAGTCAGGGGGAGACACAACTTAGCCCAGAACAGAGAGGAAGCAGAACATGGGAGACAAACCTCACTTAATTCACAATTCTCACTTTGATCTCTTGTCCTTGGTCTTGTCACTATTAAAATGGTGCAACTGCCCAGAAAAAGCAAAAGCAAAACAACAAAAACAAACACCAAAGCAGCACGGAGCCCACACTCAGCATTCGTCTGGAAGGCGGAACCCGTCGGGCCAGCACTCCCCAACACCTAGCTCATCAACAGAATGTTTCAGGGTAGCTGTTTTCCTAAATCCAGATAACTGCAGCCCATTTGAAACCAATGACTTAAGAATATCTAGGAATTATAAGGACCTGTGTTTAAATCTCCGCATAGGTTTCTAGTGATTGGTTAGTTTTGAGAACCACTGCTTTTAGACTTCTGGAAAAACTAAGGCCTGTTTTCATAGCAGAAGGATTTTGTTCCTTTTCCTTCTTACTCTTCATTTTTTTTCTTTAACCTCAAGGAAATTCTGCAAATAAGTATACACAATATAATTATTTTGATTGAAGTTCACCATTACATTTGCAAATAAGCTTGAAGCTAAAGCTTAAAAAAATTATAGTCATTCATCCAATCATTTATTACAGTCACTTATTTATCGATTGTTCTGGACTATTTACTACATGCCAGGCTCGGCGCTGGGTACTTGGCATGGAGTAGAGGACAAAACGGAGTCCTTGGCTTTGGTCCTGCCCTTGTGTGTTTCTTTTCACAACCTCTCGTTGTCTGAGAGGAGGCACTGGAATTTTTTTGTTTCTGGTTACTATCTTGGGTTGAAACTGGTTTTAGAACCCTCAGGGCAACGATTGTATTTGTTGCCAGGGTGGGGTGGGGGCTTCTCTGGAAAGTTGCAGCTCAACTGGAAAGCCAGCCACAAATCATGTTCAGGTGGACTGTACTGTTAAATAAATTATATCCTCATCTTCTGTGGCTGGATAATGTTGTCAAAAGAACAGCAGTCCTATCTTTCTTTGAATCACACACCAGGACTGCACACAAGCCAAGTGGGACAATAAGGGTAGCTATGCAGCTGGACATACTAAATTGTTCAAGTGACAGCTCTGGCTCAAACAGCTTTTCCAGGATTTTTTATGATGCTCATTGATATCTATGGATCCATTCCCATGGTCTAAGAGTAACCGATAGGTTTGATCTGCTGGCCTGAAAATAATAGCAGTGGCATAGCCTTGAGCCGAGCTCAACTCCCTGGCTTGTTTCTGCCTCCAGGGTCCAGCCTGCTGGTCTCTTTGCTTCTTCCCCAAAGATCAGCAGGTTATGTACATAAGATACTTTCGATCTGTAAAGACACCCAGCAGGCACTGAAGGGATAATAACACGAAAATCAGCCTTATCTGGGATATTGCTCTTTAGACAAGCTTTCCTGTCAATGAGTTGGGTGGGAACAGGTCTCCTCTGGGTTTGAGACATTTTATCCTGGCCCAGGTGATGCTCACCAAGAGGAGATTCTTCGGGGCTAATCAGACAGGACTAGCTCATTCTGATCCTGGCCTCGTGTTTATTGCTCAGCTCTCCCCTTGTCTTGTGAAGTAAGCCCTATTTTTCTAGAACTATATCCCAACCTGCCTCTGCTTTGGAACTCGCTGAGTCTCTCCTCTCCTCCTCCACTCCTTGCAGCATTGTTTTTCTTGCCTCTGCAATATACCTACCCCCTTCACGTATAGGCCTGAACCTCCCTACCCAAAACCTATTTCACATTGAACCAATGACTCCAGATGATCAGAAGTAAACAGCAGAAAAGCTAACGTCTGTCCTTGCCTTGGCCGAGAGCTCTTTGTTTTTGGACTCTCAATGGGCCAGAGAGAAATGGATTTCGGTTAGAGCCTGGAAGAACATGAGTGTGACTGGAGTCCACTGATGATCAGGTCCCACTGTGTTGTCAGTGGAAGATTCAGACTGTTTCTAACCCTAATTTGATCAAATGCTTTCAGGCTCCAGTTCAGTTGAATGCATGTTAGTTTCTCACATCTGGGGAGAGAACTGGGTCCTTGAGATGGCTGGGATATTTGCTCTCAACTTACCCAAGCAGGCTCTGACAAAAACACATCACTGGATACAAGCCACTTTCAACTCCCACTTTCTCTCTACGGACCCCGAGTCTCAACAATGAATAACAGTAACATGTGCAGAACACAATTACTAGTTACACTGATTTATTTTTAGTCTGTGTTCCTTTCATTTTCTAAGTGTGGGCTCAGGGAAATAATGGGGCCCAAGAGGGAAAGAGAATATATGTGGCTGAGATTATATAATCACCATTCTAATAAGGCAGTAAGACAGTGAAATAAACTCCCTGGTATTTAAAGTTCAGATGGACAACTAGCAATCTCAGGATTAGGCAACTTGAGAAATTTCCTTTGGAGCCAATGAATGTGTCTGTGAACTTGGGCACCCATTCGCATTTTATTATGACACAGGATGGTCTGCTTCAACATTGAGAAAATAAGCTATACCCACATGTGCCAGCTGCAGGGTAAAACTGGGAAAACAAATCTACGTATATTTGCCTTTTTGAGTGAAATGAAAGCTTTCAGTCGAGTAGCTGATTAGTTGTGGGGGGGGGTTGTTTTGTTTCTGCTTCTTTGTTTAAACCATAAAGAAAAGAGAAATGGAAAGAAAGGAAGAAAAGCAAAGCCCACTGCCCTTTGAGAGACAGATCATAAGACCCTCAGGACCACCTTTTCCTTGGGTACATCCGTTTTTACACAATGAAGCACTCCTGGATTTGGGCTTGACTAGGAAATGTGTCCAACAACCTGGTCACTAACCGGAAAGCACAGAGTAAATGGTTAAGAACCTGACTTATATATTTTCAAAGTGCCTTTAGAAGAAATCTCTTTAAAGGTACTCAGTTCTCATGGTGATTCACTATGTAGGCCTTTGTCCAATTTAGCCGTCCAACAGCTTTTTCCATGAACCATCCCTCAGCAGTGGTCAGAGCAGTGATGTCAAGGGAACCCCACAGGGACTTCTGCTCTGGCTTAGGATGTGAAAAGTTGCAAGAGAATGTCACTCCCACCCCAACAACCACACCAAGCCCTAGAGTCCACAAAAGAGTAACATTTCCTCAGCCTCTCAGAGCACAGAGGTTGTAAATTAAACTCTTGCTTCTCCAAGGAGAGGAGGACATATAACCATTCCACTTCTGACTGGCAGGCTGGCAGTGGAGACAATCGCTGAAAAACAAGTAGAAGAAAACTTGACAGGCTTTGTCAGCATTTTGAAAGTTCCCATCGAGCTAAACCACTTTTTAAAAAGACTATTAGTCATTTCACAATTGTTCATTGAAAATGGCTAATATTTAGCATGTTAGGTGCCAAACTTTGCATGCTTTATACCTTTCAGTTCTTGAATCAACCCCTGCAGTAGGTAAAACTCTTTTATAGATAGGAAATCAAAGCTCAGCAAAAGTGAAATAATTCTCTCAGTGGAATCCAGGTCTCCTGTTCTACAAAGCCTTCAGACTTGGGACCATGTCACTCTCTCCTTGCTGCTTATAACCAGAATGAAAATCAGAGGGTGCTTATATTTGCCAAAATTTTCTGAATATCTGGGACAGCTTTTCTTTCAAGTCCTAAAAAATCACTGTGACAATCCCAGGGCAGTGGAAAAAACATGAAGTTTATAAGCGTATGTATGCATTAACTGCCTAATATCATCTGAACTGATTATTCGAACCCTTAAAGGAATTGCGCAGGAAAATTAAAGATACATGAAGACTAAATGTTCCTTAAAAGGAACACTTAGATGCCTAAGCTCCTCATTGCATAATCACTTTCAACTTTTTTTTCCTGAGTGGTATGTTTCTAAAATTATCATAAAAGCTATTATTAAAGTTAGTAGAATTCGAAATGTAAAAATTCACTCCACACATACCTTTTTCAGGAATGTTACAAACATTTACAACAAGAATAATCTATAATAGCTATGGTATCAGTAGCCCATCACTGATAAAGCTTTAATATTTAGAATTTAACCAAATTTCTTTTTTTTTTAATAAACTAGATCAGGGTGGTATTGCCTACTTTTCTCACTTAAACAAGTTGTAGTAAAGACTATTCAAAAAGAGAAAACATATTTCTTAATGTAGATGCAAAAGTGACCAATTTGCGCCTCCATTAAACTATTGTGGTTGCTTCGTAGTTACATATTTCCATTAGTTTTATAACTATTTCCCATTCTTTGTTGGGAAACAAGGACTCAGGATTTGACTGGGAGTTATTCAGAATATGAGCAACCCTCACCATTGACTTGAAAGATGCTGTTGATGGTGATGACAATGATAATTACTAAATATATCATCTGATTTAAAAGTCACAACGCCTGTATGAGGAAAGTATTATTGTTATTGTTCCAATTTTACAGGTGAAGAAACAGAGCCAAAAGAACTTAAATGGCTTGCTCGAGATCTCACAGCTAGAAAGTTATTGTCTATAGAGGCAAACCCAAGTCTGACTCCAAAGCCATGTCTTTCCTGACCGTGTCTCTGAGCCACTGAACCTCATCATGACGGATACAATCTCTAGAACTCCTTGTCTTAACTTATCAAATGAGATCTTTGGACTGACTAGCTTAATATACTGGGATCCTAGCAAGTCAAATCATAAAAATAAAGTGTGTGGGCAGGTGAAATACATTGGAATTAGAATACCCCTGGTTCCTCCATCAAGTCAATCTATTGATCAGCAAGTGCTTATTGCATGGTGGCAACCTTGAGCTGGGTCCTGGGGAATGCTCCTAGTTCAGGTCTTTAGCATCTGCTTAGAAATGACTATCTGACTACTACTCTGCAAATTAGAAGTTATTTAATGTACTTTCTGTAGTATGTTCATGCAATCAAACAAAAATCAGGCACTCAGATCTCCAATGTTAGAAAAGAATTTTTAAAACCATGGTCATGTTCTTTAAAAAAAAAAAAAAAAGCTTTAACAGTTATCAGTTGATGTCTAATGTCAATTTATGTAGCCACAAAAAGGAATGAAATATTGATATATGAATGGGCTTTGAAAACCTACTAAGTGAAAGAAGTTAGACACAAAGGATCACATATTATGTTATTCCATTTATATGAAATGTCCAGAATAAGCACTTCTATAGAAACGTAAAGTAGATGAGTGGTTGCCCAGGGCTGGGGCAGGAGGAGGATATGTGAGTGACTGCTAATGGGTTCTTTTTGCCGTGACAGAATGTTCTAAAATTAGATTCTGGTGATAGCTGTACAACTCTATGAATGTAAGAAAGCATTCAACTGTACACTTTAAATGGGTGAATTGTCTGGTATGTGAATTATACATCAGTAAAACTATTAGAAAAGAAAAAACTTCAGACATGGTGTTGTGCGTTTTGTATTGCATCACATCATGAGGCTCATTATGTTTGGTTTTCCTTCAGTTAAGGATGCTCAGTCTGACCTTTTGGTTAAGACGGTGGCCTCAGATCTCTCCAGAGTCATGATATGCGTTCCCTTTGCAAGTGGGAAGTAACCTGCGGGGTGACGAAGCAAAAGCACACAGATGACCTGCTCCCCGCTACTTCTCACCTGACTTTTTAGTGTATTTGAGGAACTTTACCTGAGTTAGTAGTTCTGCTGGGGACTGCCGTAAGCCAACACCGCTTTTTACAGACTCCAAAGCTCAGACGGCTCTCCAGTCTTCACAGGGTCACTAGGCAAGTTGGCAGCACAAAGGGGACTGGAGCCCAGGCCTTTTTCTTCTACCCCATTGCTCATACCGTTGCCTTAGGCTGTTGCTCACTGAAGGAAGGTCCCGCAGCAGCGAGGGCTAGGGAAGTGCTAAGTGAGGAGTACTGCGAGGACCAGAAACGACTGCCTTACAAAGGGGAGGGAATCCAGGAAGACTTCTAGAAAGAGGCTGGACTGGCTGTGGGACCTAAAGGCTAATTAGGAGTACACAGGATGGTTCCAGGCTAGAGCAAAGCACGAGCCAAGAACCCCCACCTTCCCTGGAACAGCTTTGGCACAAAGAGGAGAAATGTTGGTGAGCAGCCTAGTAACAGCCTAGTGCTGAAGGGCCTGAGCTCTAGAGCCTAAATGCTGAGATCTGGGCACCAGCTCTGCCCCTCCTGCCTGTGCATCTTACTGCAAGCTACAGCACCTCTCTGTGCCTGGATTCCTTGGCTATAAAAACAGAATCATAATTATAACAACCTCGTTGGGTTTTTGTGAGAATTAAGTGAGGTTAGGAACAATTCCTGGCAAAATTGAGTAATGAAAAATATTGGCTATCATTACGCTCCCCAAAATGTTTGAGTAGCAATTTGCAAAGAATAGGAAGGAGTACTATCACCAACACCAGCTGCCTCTCCCTCTGCAAACCTGGCGTTTCTCCCACCCAGCAAACACCCATGGGGACACCGCTGCAAGAGGCGGAGCGGACTGTAGAGAAAGCAGTCAGGATTGGAACCAGGAAATCTGGCTTGTACGCTCACATCTGCCACCTCCCGCTGGGTGATGCAGCATGAGTCCTCTCTCTTCTCTAAACCTTGGTCCCTACAAGGGTAGAAGGAAGATGTTTGACTAGTTTAAATCCAAAGGCCCTTTCCACCTCTGACTGCGGGATTCTAGGAGTCTTCAGCGGGTGAAGCCAGTCCATTTTGCTCAGGACTGCTGGGGTGATAAAGAGTTAGATCTTAGAACTGTAAGGTGTTGCTTCTCTGAAGTCAGAGTTGGCACATGTCAGAGCCCCAAGGTTTCCCAAGGTCACCTTCCTTTACCAAGAGGGAGAAGTTTAAAGGGAGCCACCTGAATTTGTCGATACCACAGTGAGTACGTAATTTTTTTTGGTAGTTACTATTACTACGAGTCATATGGGGCTCGCTGTGTTGATATCAAAAAAGTGATGTTGACTTTCATTAGTTTGCCTTCTACTTCTTACTCTATGTGCAGTTTCTATGTGAAACTCTTCAAAAAAGAATGTTTGGACAGAAAACCAAATCTGTATGGAATCTGTATTGGACAGAATCTGTATGGAAAAACTGTAAATCTTCAGTTGCATTAAGGTCTCTTTGATGCTAATCAGTCCACAGAAAGAAGCGTATCTAAATATGTATGTTATATTTAGGATTGAAAGGTATCAGGTGGAAACGACATATGTGGTGTACACTCAGCTAGATATTCTATATACAATATTTTCCTTCTTTGCACCATCCAAGACATAGTAAGCATTCAGTCAGCAGAAATAACTGGTTGACTGACTGACATTACAGCCTATAGTGGGAAAAGGGGGCTGGAAAAAGGTGTCCAAGCAGGTCCTTAACATCAGTTACTAAAATTTATGACAGATATTCTGTTGAAGTATTCACTGTTTTCTTTCCTCCTGGAGAGCCACTGCCTCGAACAGTGCTGGTACAAAGAAGGTAACTGTCAGATGCTGGGATGATTTTAAAACACATCCACAAATTATTTGATACTCTTTCTTTTAAGAGGTGGAAATTACTTCTTCTTCTTTTGAGTGTGGGCTGGCTTTAGTGACTCACTTCTAATGAAAAGAATAAAGCAGACATGATGGTGTATGATTTCAGGGACTAGGTCATAAAAGGAACCATGGCTTTCTCCCCATTCATCCTCTCTTGAATCGCTCACTCTGGGTGAAGTGAGCTGATATGTCGTGAGCAGCCCTATAGTGAGATTCACATATTGAGGAACTGAGGCCTCCAGCCAACAGCCATGTGAGTGTGCCATCTTGGAATCAGGTCCTCCAGCCACAGTCAAACCTTCACATAACTGCAACCCCCAGCCTACATTTTGCCTGCAACCTCATGAGAGTGCCTGGGCCAGAATCATTCAGCTAAGCCATTCCCAGATTCCTGACCTTCAGAAATTTTGTGAGAGGATGAATCACTCATGTTGTAAGCCACCAAGTTTTGGAATAATTTGCTATTTAGCATTAGATAACTAATACAGATGCATAAATGAATGAATAGAAAATGCATTGCATATGTATGTACTAGAGAATTGTCAGTATCCAGACATCTCTCTTTTTTCTTTTGAATTCTCCAATTGATTCCTTACTTGATTGTGTCCTAATTTGATTTATTCTTATTTGACTGTAGTCTATGGGTTATTTGGTAGCAGAGCTGTCGGAAGTGGCAATAAAAATATAATGAAATATGCTGTGACCTGACTAAGATCAAGTTAGGGATATGAAAAGACAAGCTAATTGGAGGAAAGGCTCTGAAAAATCCCAGAGACAACAGACAAAATACTTCTCCTCCTTTGTCTTTTCCACACTCACACATAGACTGCCAGGCCTCTTTCCTGTCTCTGTATAAGGGGTAAAGTTGCTTCCTGCTCCTTCCTTCTTGCTTAAAAAAAAAAAAAAAAAAAAAAGTAAGCTGTAAATTTTTAGCAGCAGCAACCAGCTGTAAAGCCATGTTATCTACGAGAAGCAGGAACATTTCAATCAAGGCTAAAGTGATTTCTTCAAGGATAAGGGGCCAAGTACATTTCAAGTGGAATTTTCCAGGAGAGGAACGTATTGTGAGTCTAGCTCCCGAGTTAGCTCATTGTCTAGTAGACTAAGAAGCCAGGATTACTAGTTGTACTTTTTTCAGGCTGGCTTGGCTAGTTTGGTTGGTTTCAACATGGTGTAAACAAATCTCAGCTTCTGAGTTTAGTCATTGCAGTTGTAGAAGTAACACTGATGGCTTCTAGAACAAAAATTTAACCCCCAAATGTGTAATGGCTCAAACACAAAAGAAACTTTTTTCTCACAATTTTAAAGTCTGAAATGCATTTTCCTAATCACCAGGAGGCTCTCCTCCAACCAGGGACCCAGCCCCTTCCATCCTGTGGCTCTACCATCTGCACCATGTGGCTTCTAATTTACTGCCCTCGTCTGCATCTAGCCTATAGGTGGAGAAAGCCTGTCAGAGAATTTGTGGTCTGGGCCTTGAAGTAGTGCTCATGACTTCTGCTCACACATTCCTGGCTAAAACCCAGTCATGTGGCCTCCCTGACCACAAGGAGGGCCGGTGTGCCCAGGAAGAAGGAGAGGCAGATTCTGGAACAAGCAGTCACTGTTGGTCACAGTGATGGTACCACTTACCTTCCTACCACCGCAGATCACCTCCTCAGCTGACTGTCTTCCTGGATCCACCCTTACCTGAACCCCTGACTCTGGTTACATTAAACTTCCTTCCTCTGTGCTTCTAGAGAACCTTGCACCTGTCTCCACTGTATTCATGATCTCCCAGTTACCATCACTTATGGATCTGCCCTCCACTTCTCCATTAGCATCTGGAGAGCAGAGAGCATTTATTTTTGTTTGTGTAGCCACAGGCAGAGTATTAATTCATTTTGAGCAACAAATGGATAGACTGAAGGGTGAATAAAATGTTACACATAAGACCAGGTAAGAGAGTAAGGGTGGTTATATGTCATGACCACACATTAACTGAATGTGAAAAGGAAATAGAAATAGTTCCATGCCATGTTTATAAAGGGCAGCATTTCTGGTTCTGTAGCCTATCTATGGAGTACTTAGAAGTGCCAAGGAAAAGACAAGAATGTTGGTATTTATTAAAATCTGATGATGGACAACGTCAAGTCTCACTTCAACACTCATGTTTCAGAAACATTATGCTGTACACGAGAAACTGACACATTGTAAACTGATTATACTTCAATTTAAAAAAAAAACACTCAGTTTTTAAAGGATCCAGTATTTGTTTCTGGGGGCATGACAGGGAGAAATTTGGACCCATGGGGGGAAATTACAGGAAGGTGGCCTTTGACAATTCAAGAAAGGAAAAAGACACTGTAGTAGACGCCAGATGTTCTGAAGTTCCAGTGTTGGTTCTGCCCTTGACTAGTGGCACAGCCTTGGTTAAATCATGTAATCTTTCTGTTCCTTAAATTTCTTGCCTGCAAACGAATGAGACTGAACTAATTGTTCTCTCATATCTCAACCGGTAGGATTCCTTGAACTAGAACTTTCCAGCAAGATGCCTTATAAAGTAGTTAGCTCTTCATCACTGAAAGTATTTGAACAAAGATTGGAAGACCTTAATAACACTAATAGGCACATTTATTGAGTGCTTACTATGTTCCTGGCAGTGTTCTAAGTACTCCTTTACATATTTCCTCTTAAGAATATGAAGATGGTTACCAATGTTATCCTCATAAAAGGAAACCAAACCAACACTTACAAAAGTTAAAAAAAAAATCCTAGAAGTCATCCTGCTGCTGAGCAGAAGTGTCAGGGTCTGAGCCCAGGCAAGCATTCCAGCTCTGCAGACAGAATTTCTATGCTTGGGTTGGAAATATGACTGGAAGGCCTTGTGGGAATGCTTCTTCTTAAAGGTTTTCTACATTAAGAACCTGAGTGACCAGCCTGGGAAGGAGAAAAGGGAAACACCTTACCACACACAGGCCTCACATTTTGTTTAGGATCTCAAGAGTTTATCACTGTGTTTCAGGTATCAGGGAAGGCTATCATGGGTCTAGGAAAGTTTTCTGAGCCCAGAAGAGAAGTCGTCTTTCTCTCGACCAAAGTAAACCACCAGTGTGTGAAGCAGCCAGCTCTCAGCTTGACCGGTGAGAGACAATTAGAGGACCTGAGAGGCTCTCGATGGGTTACTTTTTGATTCTTTTATTTGCTTGTTCTTGTTATCAATGAAACTGTTATTTGATGGAGCTACAGAAAGATGACCTAGCAGCATAACCCAAGAAGCATCCGGGGCCCTGTGTCTCCAAAGGCCCCAGGCACATGTAAGCAACGGTCCATAAGGAAGGAAGTGGCAGGGGCTTGGAGGAGACAGGTTCTGGTAGACACCTGAACTCTTGTTCTGAGTGTGTGCTTTGGGGCAAGTGACCTGTCCTCCGGGTATCTCATCTCCCTTACCTGCAATGTAGGAGTAGCCACAGGATCTGCCTCATTGGGGTTGCTATCAGGATGATAAGAATTAAAATATGTAAGGCGCTGACAACAGTGGCTGGCACATAAAGAATACTTAATACCATTCCTTTCGGGTTCAAGGTGATGATGGATGGTTTATTCTTTTTTTTCAATTTGGGACCAAGGATTCGGGAAATCAATTCATCTCCAAGTCGTAAAGTAAAAGTGACAAAAATTGGCAGGCAAGAACTAACTCAGCAGCATAGATCTGGCCCTGGAATCCAAGATTATTACAAAGTCATCTGCCCTGGGTTTCACAGGAATCACCAGACTGGCCAGTCCTGCCCTGGGCCAAGCCCTGATTCTAGGAAGGCCTTTCCAAACAGCTTCTACCTTGTGAAACAGCTTACAATTCAGCAGAGATTGTTTTGTTTTTTAAAGATGCATCCAACTGGATATATAGCATCACTATTGAAACTGTTTTCACCTTACGGAACTATACGAAAGCCTAGGGATGTATTAATAAACACAAGGTTGACAGGTACCTAACTATAAAGTAATGTCAGATATTATCCTTATGCATTAATGGAAGCAGGATTCCAAGGATGGACAGAGAATGTTCCCAGAGGGAGCTGGCCCACTTTATTATTTCTTAGGTAGATTCAGAAGTTATTTATTTCTCAGGTATGGTGTAAACTGATGCTTTATTCCATCAGCTATAACCCAGACATACAAAATCATCCCATTTACCGAAGCAATACAAGCAAGTAACCCTGTAGTTAGCAAATAGAAATACATTCTCTCTTCTCCCGCCCCCCCGCCCCCCCCCCCCCCGCCTTCCTTTGTGGACAGAATTAGCAGATTTTCCTAAGAGTAGGCTTTGCTTCCTTGGACCACATCCTCAATTGCCAAAGGGAAACACGGTGAGATCAACTACCTCAGATATTTCAAAACTGGGGGCCTTTTAATTCACAAGATTTAATAAAAGGATTCAATAAAGGCTATGCTGACATGACATCCAACTGCTCAATTTTTTGAAGACTCAATAGAGATGATTATTTCGCATGATGTAAACCAAATATCTTGATGACTGACTTAATTACTCAAATGTTGATCTGCATGATTTTGATGTCATAGGTACAAAGCCTAAGACAGTTACATTTAAGCCAAAGTGCTACTTCATTTCTGAGCAATACTGTGAGTAGGTGAGAGTTTCTGGGGCTGTCTGAGCTTTTTGTACCCTCAGTTGTGAAATCAGAGCAGCAATGACCTGACATTTGTGGAAATATCCTTGTGGCCTGGCCTCATTGGAATTTTTTCAGTTAGTTTTATAAAATCTATTTCATTCTATTGACTAAAAACCAAAGAAGCCATACAATGTGTTCAAGAAAACAAATTATTTCCCAATGGGCAGTGTCGGTCTGTGGAAGCAAACATGAAATTTTAATTCCTTACTTATTTCATCACCTAAGCAAAACCGAAACCAAAAAACAATATTTATGTTCCCTATCATACACTGTGCTTACATAAAGATGCAAAGAATCTTAGCATATATTCCCTACATGGACCCTTTTCACTGGATTAGACATTCAGATGTTTGCATCTGATAGGTATCCTCTGCTAATGCACTTTAAATAATTGAGTCAATAATTCGATATGTTGCTTTCTGCAAGATGCCAATATTCTTTCAAATACCAATGAAAAATTCATATTTCTGCATCCCAGATGTGGCCCTGTTGTTCACAACCAATACTGGTTCTCTGGCAAGAAGACCAAAGGCAGCTCTATAAGATAGTCCTCACTGATATTCCTACATTTTCAGCAGTCAGAGAGATGTGAGTAAAAAGCAAATCTGTGGCCCTGCACCCCAGACCTGGGTGCTATCAAAGGCACCACTTGTAGGTTTCTGGGCAGCATCTGAGACCAACCTCACTGTGGGGTCAAAGCAGGTTAGTCAGAAAAGCTATGACCCTCCTTTTCCTCCTGACTGTCCACACTTCTATTCCTGCTGAATTGGTCCTTCAGCTGGGGCTGGATGCTCCCACCAAGGGGAAGATGCGAAATTCCCAGATCTCGGAGTTGGAAGTTCCATTCCCCCAGTGTTCTGGCTGCTCCCATCCCACAGTTTCCTGGGCAAAATATCCTGGGTCTTGAGAGATTCCAGTCCAGCTTCAATCACCTCCCCACTTCCTGCATCCTGGAGTGAGGGTAGAAAGCCTGTCTGCTATTGGAGACAAGTCCCTTTAGGTCCTAAAGTTGAGGGGGAAGCACCATATTTTGCCTTCTTCACTGTCATTCTAGTACAATGATTATTTGAAACAATCTAATTTGCAGCACCAACAGACCCTCCTCGGACACACCGAAGACATCAGCCAATTCCCGAGTGCAGGCTCCACAGCTGCTGAAAGGAAGGAGTTTAAAGCCAAGCCTGGGGCAGTGGGGCAGCTCTCTCTCAGCATGAGCTCCGCCCAGGCCGCCAAGGATGGCCTCAGCCCGATTCCTGGTTGTTCAGATGTTTAAAGCCTGATCACCTCTCAGGGGTTTGTACTCGTTTAGGTGTTTGGAGCTTTGTTTTTGTCCAGCCTGATTATTACATTTGCCCAGTGGGAAATTCCTCTGTCCAGTAAGTATAGTGTCTCTGGAAATTTGTCTCAGCCCAAATAAAGGTGAGAGAAGGTGAGCAGCTAATCTCTTCCCCCACCCCGCCATGCAGTGACATGCAGATGGCTTGACCATGGCTGGGATCCCCTCCTGAACCGGGAGACAGCACACAGCACCAGCACCGTGGGCTTCAGGCAGCCCGAGTCTGACTCTGACTGCGGCCCAGAGAACAAAAGCTTGCCCCCAGCCAAGGCTCCTTCTCTGTTTAATCCTTTCCTTTACATCTACCAGTCTACCTGCAGTGCCGGCCCCCAGGCAGCCCGCCCCATCGCCGCCTCTGCCGGGTGGGGGCCGGCCCCCACCTGCAGCTCTCTCCTGGGGAACAAAGTGCAGCCTCTCATCTTGCAATCCACCCCTGCGCCTCAGGCCCGCTGGCCAGTTCCTTTCATTGCAGCCTGGTGGGGGGTGAATTATCCTGAGCTTTTAAGAGTTTGTGTGAAATCACCTCTGGTGGAGGAAAAGGGCTTGAATAAAAGAAGTTCCCTCACCCTCAGTTATGTCTGAATCCAGCTGATCACCTTCTACTCTGGATTTCAAAAGAAATTTCTGTTTCGCTTCTGGGTTTGACTACGGGTAACAGTGAAAGGCAGTTAGAGGCAGCCGGGCCTCTTGTGGCAGCTGGGCCCTCAGAGGGCATGGCTCAGACGGCTCCAGTGGAACAGGGCATGGGGCCAAGGAAGCCATGGGGACCGCACAAGCCAGGTGCCTTACCACAGATGCAGGAGCGGACCCCCAGGATCAGAACACCAGAAAGCGTGCTGTGGGCCTGAGTCACAGCAGTCTCGGGGAAGAGTCCAGATTTCACAAGAGGGATGAATGGACATTTGCTGTCCGGGGTCACTTTGCATCCATTTACCTTACTTCTGGGAAAACCCTCCAATCTTCATTTGGAAATGCACCCCCCACCCCCACCTTAGTCAATATGTATTTGAAAGCTTGCCACCCCCACACCCGGGTCGATCAGAGCCACTCGTCCCCCTGACCTCTGTGACTGGCACAGGGGTGCCCAGGTGACATCAGAGGCTGAGAGAACCTGTAAGACTTTGAGGAGAGTTCTGGACTTAAATTTTCCACCAGGCTTGAATCTGATAGGGTTTAAGATCTTGAGCAGGGGCCTGTAGCCATTCTGTGAGCACAGGATCCATCTTCAAGACAGAAAAACAGAGTGTGTGTCCCTGTATCAAGCCATTCCTGAAAGTAGTATATTCCTGAAATTTTACAATAAACTTTCTTTTTGCTTAAATCATTTTCGATTGAGGTTTTGGTCCATTTGTAAATGAAAGTGCACTAGTAACACAAAGAAGGACAAGGTAAGTATCGGAGGCCTAGAAACAGGGAGAGTCCAACCCCAGAATCCAGGCCAGGCGGGGGAGAAAGGAGACAGGCAGCATCCGAGAGGCCTGTGCTCAGGGTCCAAGCCCTGGATCAGTGGTGTTCGGACTTCAAGGTGCAGAAGAAGCATGTGGAGAACTTAATAACAGCATAGATCCCCAGCCATTCCCACAGCCAATTCTGATCCGTAAGTCTGGAATCTGACCCAGGGATCTGGTTTTTAACCAGGGTCCAGGCAAGTTGGGGGCAGAAGCTACTGGGAACACACTTTGAAAAACATGACTTCACATTCTGGGTTAGGAGTTAAAAGACAGGCTTCAGGTCCTAGTGTGAGCCCGTGGCAAGAGCCACACAGGAGAAAAGAGAAGCGTTATGTCAGAGCTTAGAACAGGACGGCACAGACGGGTGTGGCAGCAGCAGCTCAGCTGGTGACCTGTGGCACATGGTCACGTCGTCATGGACCATAATGTAATTTAATTTAATTTAATTTTATTTTATTTTATTTATTTTTTAAATCTTTTATGAACCACAGTTTTAGAGCTGAACATCACACTAGTTTGGAAAAGCAGGAAGGATGGTTTGATCAGAAGTGCCACATGGACAAGTTCAAATCTACAAATGCTTCCTTGGATCCATCAAAGCTGCTCCACCTGTCTGACAACTAGAGATTTAGAAATCAAAACTCATCTAAATTGCATGCACAAAGCCTAGATCCCACACTGCTTCAGCTGGGTCTCAAGAAATGTCAGCCTCCCAGCTGTGACAGAAAGAGGGGGTGCAGAGGGCGACAGTCACAAAGAAGACTGTGTTCAGAGGACCCAGCTTAAGGAGGGACAGTTTTCGTGCTGGAAGCTTCACTGACTCATTTTGCTCAAAAAATCCTGGCCCAGCTTGAGGATGAAAAGCAGAGGAAGCAGGATGACTAGCCTTTGGGAGAAAGGCAGATAATTATCTTGCCACTCTGACTCAGCCCCTGGCATCAGGATGAGCCCCATTGTGCTCCTGGCTCTTCCCTTGGGATAAGAGGAATGGATTCTGCTCTCAGTAAAGTTGGAAGTCACCTAGATCCTTAACATTGAGTATTTATAATAGACATACTTGAATACCATTTTCTTTTTAAATCAAAAATACAAAAACATAATGCAGATTCAATATTAATTGAAATAATAATACTTCCAAAACTTTTATCACCTAACCACTGCCAATATTTTGGTGTAAATCCTTCCAGAATTCTTAAAAAAATGAAAGCATAATATGCAAACCATTTCTATAAACTGCCTTTTACACTATTTACTGTAACATATTTTCATGTAAAAGGATGTTAACGCTTAAATAATATTTCATGTATCATTGAACAATCCCTTATTGTTAAATATTTAGATTGTTTCCAATTTTGCACTACCATAATCTTTTACATGTCCTTAATTAAATCCTTAAGAGAAATTACTGGAAATTTCCTGGGATCAACTGGCCATTACGGAAAACAATATGGAGATTCCTCAATAAACTAAAAATAGACTTACCATATGATCCAGCAATCCCACTCCTGGACATCTATCCAGAGAAAACTATAATTTGAAAAGAAATATGCACCCTGATTTTCATAGCAGCACTATTTACAGTAGCCAACACATGGAAACAACCTACATGTCCATCAACAGATGACTGGATAAAGGAGATGTGGTACATTTGTACAATGGAATACTACTCAGCCATAAAAAAGAATAAAATAATGTCATTTGCAGCAACATGGATGGATATGGAGATTGTCATTCTAAGTGAAGAAAGCCAGAAAGAGAAAGAAAAATACCATATGGTATCACTTATATGTGGAATCTAAAAAAATAAAAAAGAAGACACTAATGAACTCATCTACAAAACAGAAACAGACTCACAGATGTTGTTTACTTATAATTACTGGAGGAGAGGGGGTGGGAAGGGATAAATTGGTAGTTCAAGATGTGCAAATATTAACTACTATATATAAAATAGATAAACAATGTTTCTTCTGTATAGCACAGGGAACTATATTCAATATCTTGTAGTAACCGATTATGAAAATGAATATATGTATGTGTATGTATGACTGAAACACTATGCTGTACACCAGAAACTGACACATTGTAAACTGACTATACTTCAATTTTTTAAATTTTAAAAAAGAACGCATTGCATAAATCAATTACAATAAAGAGTTTGCTTCCAGTGAAGATGGATGTTAGCAGCGTGTGAGGGTTCGGAACAGGGTGTTGAGGGATAACAATGTCATTTATTACTCAGAGGTCCTGGGCACACCTCCACCCTCAGCCCCTAGACTTTCTCACCAATAAAATGGGAGTAATTCAGGGACTAGTACAAGGATAATGAGGCCTTCAGTCTTGTAATATTCTATTACAGGCTTTATGCCTGAAGGGCTTCTTTACTTATAGAATATTGATTCATTCTGGGAAGAGGTTTTGAGGGATCTGTTTGAATCTTGATGGGCAGCATGTTGTGACCTTTGCCAACATCACTGGGAGATTTGGCCCGTAAGGAAAGTGGTAGCTGATTCAATAGGGACATATGATTGATGTCAGTAACAAATAGAAGATGTCAAGGGTCATTTAATTCACTGACTGGGTTACTTTGATGACTACTGTCAAATTCTAGAATCATTTCCCCCATTTGGGAGAAAGACATTCTGACATGACACTTCTGTAAGAAGCCTCGGCCTAGTCAATGGATAGGGGCAGAGGAACTAAGGAGAAAAGGGCAGGAATCTCTCAAAGGGCCCAAGCAAAAGGGAACAGTTCAGGGGCATGGATCTCTTGACAATCATCAGCATTCTGCACTATTTGAACCATTTTAGTACTCCAAGGCATGGGCTGTTTTATAGTAGTGGGGTTGAGCACTGAGAGTATAGCTCTGGTGTCCATTGGAACTGGACAAGATCCAACCTCAATCTGGAGAGATGTTACTCTAAGCCAAATAAGAAGGAGGATTGGGAAGAGCCCCACTGCTGAGAATTGCAAGGGTGTTAGAAAGACAGGTTAGAGGGCTGAAGGCGCCTAAAGGGCTTCAGTTTGTAACAATTTTGAACAAAGTTGAACAAGTTTGAATAACTCTATTAAATTCCTCAGTGAACGTATCAGGATCTTTGGCTACTTTGGAACATCTTTGACTATGGCTCATAATTCAGCTTCAGTCCAGAGAATATGAGAAATTAAGGGGTTTGCTCCTTGGATTCTCTGGAGGCTTAATTTTAAAGGGACAGGTTCTGATAAGTTCAGAGGAAAGGTAGTGGGGAGAGTTTCAGAGAAAAAGAAAAGTTTGGTGAGAGAATTAGTATGGAGGAGCTGAGGGCACGTAGGAGATGAAGGTGGCATAGAAAGCAAGGAGAAAGACAGCACCTGAGGTGGAGCCTGAGACAGAGAAGCCAAGGAAGAGGAACTTGAGTTTTCAGGGGCCATTTGATCTTCCTTTCTTTCTTTTTTTTATTGAAGTATAGTCAGTTTACAATGTTGTGTCAATTTCTGGTGTACAGCACAATGCTTCAGTCATGCATGAATATCCATATATTTATTTTCATGTTCTTTTTTTATTCATTTCTTTGCCTCAGTTAGTCTTAAAATCTCATTTTGCAGAGAGCAGCAACTTTAGGCTCCTGATAATATCTGGAAGTCTCAAAATACCAGTTAAAATAGTCCGTCCATTCATTTCTGGAAAACTTCGAGCTATTGTAGTCCAATTCAATTTTCAGAAAATTAAGTTTGAGGGTTTCAAAAGTTCCCCATAATGGCCACTGATATTCTAAATTGCCTTTGGTCAGGTCAGTTTATTTAGTTAGTAATGCACATGAGGAAGGACCACAGTTTCAAAACATAAAATCAGCCAGAGTTCCTGTAGAGGGGAGGGCAGCCCTCAAAATATTTAGATAACTGGAATCTCATTTCACATAGGATTTTCTCTAGATTAAAAGAACAATTTTCAAACAGCTCAAAGAGTTTATAGCTTAAACAGCTAGCAATTCAAACAGCCTGAACAGTTTAAATATCTCAAACAGCTTGCAACTCAATAGCTAGCAGGCCTAATATCAGCCAGTTCTAAGGGAACAGCTTGGTCCTGGAGGAGCCAGGCCAAAGGCTTTTCAGCCAGTTGCCATAGAACAGTCCCTATGCCAAATGAATGAGTCAGTGGCTGAACTGGCATAGTTTCAGTGAAGCAGCCCCTGTCCCCAAAGGAATGGGCTGGAGGCTTCTCAGCCAATTTCAGTGAAATAGTCTGATCTCAAAATTAGACCAAAATGCCAAACAAGTACTCACATACAGGACAAGGCCTTAACCAGGAAGACAAAATCTTTAACTAGATACTGAATAAAGCCTTGAGAGCTTCAAATGCAAAGAGGGCGTGAGCTTGGATCCAGGAAGTGTACATTCAAACTCTAGGATCAGCAAAAATAAGAGGGAGCACATGGGCTAAATTTGTGAGGATGTTACCTGTTTGCTCACCTGCCCCAGAGCTGTCAGGGGTCTTCTCCAGTTCCTGTACAGGCCACCAAAATGTTGACCTAAAACATATAGACTGTCTGTTATTTCTCCAGCAAAGAATGGGTCTATTGAAGATGAGCAGAGAATTGCAATTTGAGGTCTGCAGCCATTGTGAGCCACCTGCAAGTCCCCACTTGGCAAGGGAAGGAGAAGGCTTTTATAGAGAGAAAAAGGCAGTTGGGAGGATGACAGTAAACAAAGAACCCATGGCTTTTCACTGGCTGAGTCCTTGCCAGGAAAGAAGAGGAGTCTTTTTCCTCCCTGTTGGGCTCTGCTACTGTTGCTGCGCATGAGAGTGCCCCATCTGGTCTCATGCCTCTATTTAATTGATGTTTCTGTGCACTAATTTTTTTATAGAGCTTAGAGCAACCCCTTACTGACAGCCAGAAAGAAATATGGGAACCTCAGTCCTACAACTACAGGAAATTAATTCTACCAACAAACACAGGAAATGAGCTTGGATGAGAACCAGCTAACACCTGATTTCAGCCCGTGGAGACTGAGCAGAAAATCCAAACACACCCCAACTTCTGACCTACAGAAACTGTGGGATAATAAATGAGTGTTGCTTTTAGCCATTAAGATTTCAGTAATATGTTATGCAGCAATAGTAAACTAATCAACTTAATATACCTTGGCCCTTGCCAGGTTATCATTAAGATTGCCTATATAAGGGATAAAAAGATTTTTAAAAAACGTTTTCTGCTCTACTTTTTATCAGCATCTAGTGATGGACACACACAGGTAGACTGTGGGGTGCTGTAAACAAAGCTGCAACTAAGTCTGCTTTGTGAGTTCAAGGAGAGGAGGGCCAAAATGTGACAAATCTCCACAGTGACAGAAACAAAAGTCCCTGAAGTGCTTTTTATCATTTGCACCAGAATTTAGGCAAGAAATTAGGGAACTAAATTCTCAAGCTTTCCCATCTCCTACCATCCCACCTCAATATGACAGAAGTAACTCCTGAGTTGCTTCCTAAACCAGGGGTTTCCCTCAGAACCCTTGGCCTGCCAGATGGCTTCTTGGGTAGGCCACTCCATTTTTCTCCTTCTGCTATTGCTGCTGACTCATTTCAGCTTTTAAAAATTCCTCATTATCCAAGAACCTCCTTTCTAAAGAGGTTATACAAGTGCTCTCAGGAAGCTACTTGGGCACCTGTAGTCCTCCAGCCACCATCAGGAGACCGACTGCAGCAGAAATGAGAAACCTCATCATTATTATGACATGGCAGGTCAGGATACTGAGGCAATGGGCTTTGTAAAGTGTGATTTTTCTGTTGGTGTTCACTTCTGCTCTAGTGGCATTTAGTGACTGAAATTGACTAAATGTAGCCGTATGACTTCATAAAGAAAGGATCTCCATAAAAACTGAGCATTTGTGGAATAAGAAAATGCCCTAGGAAGAAAGCAGAGCTGCCTTAATTACTATCAGCATAAGAAAAATACATTAATGTGCCTCCCAGTAACAGGGTTTTTTTTTAAATTCAAATATAAATGAACTTCAGTGTATTTATGTATGTGCTAGAGACAAGAACCAAGTTTATTTTATTTCATTTGGGAAATAATGCTTCCAAGGCCCCCAGAAAATCTAGGTGCCACTGCAACAGCCTTGGTACCCCCAGATTGATTTTATAGCCATTCTCCAGGCACCCATGTGGGCACAATGTCATTTAGTCCTTGAGATTATTCTGTTCAAAACCTGGATAGTAATGACAAATATTCAACACCGATGTTCTCACTTGAGAAGAGCAATTAGCAAGCTCTTAAATTAAATGCTTGCTTGCTTTTCTTTAGGCAAATATAAACAATTACTTAAAGATGCTCTTCTTTAACTAAAATTTTTCTCCCAGGAAATAAACAGATGTTTGAATATCGATATTACTGCTTGAACCTCACATCATTTCATTATGCCAGACACCCAGCTTTAGTTACAGAGTTTTGTGTGATAGTGAGCATTGGTTAATATGTCAATGCGAACTTGGAGAGAGGAATTTGGTGGAATGACACAGGGATCTCCCCTTGCTCACACAGTGGTCCATGCTTTTAGGGGAAAGTGCACAGTAATGTAAGATTGTGGGTTGGAAGATTACATCACAAGATACATCTGAGTGAATTCATAAAGTTTTAAGTTCTGACTCTCAACCTTATAGATGAAAAAGCTGATTTACCCACATCTGAGAAAGGATGAGTATTTCTGGAAGTGAAGTCATATGTAACTAAGCAGACAGAATAATGTACAGAACCAAGGTGCCAAGTTATCAAATTATACTGAGATGTTTGCAGTGACATGGGTTGAAATGTAAGCATTGTCATGCCTAATACATTTTCTCCCTGAAGATGGAATTATATGGGATGCTGATTTATAATCAGAATAATGTTTGGTGAGCAAGGAACCACAACAAGGGAAGTTAATTGGATGCATTCTTAGAAACATGCCTCAGCCAAAACAGCTTAAGGCAGTCTCCCTCACAATAGGAATAATTGCCCAATGACACAGTAAGATGGAAGACACTAGGAGTGACTTCCCTTCTTTGGACAGTTTCTGGATTTGCATAGCTTAT